>NC_084606.1:15795638-15918340 GCF_033807715.1 Cololabis saira | reverse complement strand
GATAACGATAAAAATGACGATAAAAAAATACCAATTCAACTCCACCTTTGTAACTATAAATCTATCACCACATTCAGTCTTTGGAGCCAAAACACTGATCTAAAAGATACTAAATACTACTAAACGTCATCAATGGGAATTTTTCTTTCTTTCTTTCTTTCTTTCTTTCTTTCTTTCTTTCTTTCTTTCTTTCTTTCTTTCTTTCTTTCTTTCTTTCTTTCTTTCTTTCTTTCTTTCTTTCTTTCTTTCTTTCTTTCTTTCTTTCCTTTCTTCTTTCTTTCTTTGTTTCTTTCCTTTTTCTCCTTTCTTTCTTTCTTTCCTTTTTCTCCTTTCTTTCTTTCTTTCTTTCTTTCTTTCTTTCTTTCTTTCTTTCTTTCCTTTTTCTCCTTCCTTCTTTCTTTCTTTCCTTTTTCTTCTTTCTTTCTTTCCTTTTTCTTCTTTCTTTCTTTCCTTTTTCTTCTTCTTTCTTTCTTTCTTTCTTTCTTTCTTTCTTTCTTTCTTTCTTTCTTTCTTTCTTTCTTTCAGGCTCATTTCTTTATTTCTTTCTTTCTTTCAGGGTCATTTCTTTCTTTCTTTCTTTCTTTCTTTCTTTCTTTCTTTCTTTCTTTCTTTCTTTCTTTCTTTCTTTCTTTCTTTCAGGCTTCTTTCTTTCTTTCTTCCTCTCTTTCTTTCTTTCTCCCTTCCTTCCTTCCTTCCTTCCTTCCTTCCTTCCTTCCTTCCTTCCTTCCTTCCTTCCTTCCTTCCTTCACGTACGTTGTGCGTGGATTTAACGACGAACCGTAAATCAGCTTTACACAAAAACGACATCAATGGGAATTTATCATTTTTACCGCAAGATCACAAATTCTTACCGTGTGGAATTCTTTTGACGGTTTATCGTGAACGGTAAAATATCACCCATTCCTAGTGCTCGTATGTTTTTCTGTGCTTGACTTTCCTTAAACGAGCACGCGAGTGACTTTTTTGCATGAACCTGCGTGTCATGAAGTGCTCTTTCTTACCTTGGCAGTATCAGCCTGACCCGTGAGTAAAGGCTTGTCCTCCGTTATAGCGATCTCCTGCATTTCTGCCGTCATGGTGTCGTCTCCTGTAGGTAAAAACCACAATCAGTACTTCTCATCATCATTCTCTGGCTCTCACAAATGCTCTGGAGCACCCTGCGATGCGAGCACGGACGTTCCAGATGTGTGTGCATAAACCACACGCACTTCTGCACATGCAGAGCAAGTGATTAAATACTGCATGTGACTGCGCTCCTCTGGGGTTCTGCGAGAGCTTTGGGACTTTATGAAAGTTAATTAGTAATTATTGCAAGCAGGGATGAAAAGAAAAGAGACAGAGGGGCAGACAAAAAGAGACAAATTGGGTAGGAGAGGAGATGGACACATGAACATAGCATTGGAGGGCTGTAACAGATGCAGAAACCAACAGGTGGCATCTATTTACACAACAATACGTAGTAAAACCAGAAAAACACATGTGTGCCTGTTTATTCCTGCTCGGTATTTAATTTAACTTGAAAATCAATTTTTATGGTCTTGTGATTACACTTGAAGCCGTTGTATCAAAAAGCACCGATGGAATGAGTTCACCGGTGGACATCCCAGCAGAGTCTATTAAGAGACTGAAGAAAGTAATGACCCAGCAAGATGCGGAACAAGAGTCAATCTCAGACCGTAAAAGTGTCCTAAAAGAGACCTAACCTCCACGTCGGGAGAGGGAACCTATCAGCTCAAATAAATTGCAAAACCACCTTTGTGCAGCTTTAGATGTTCCTCTCCCTCTCCGAGTGCAGGTCATTTTAACAGCCCTAGCTATACAGCGGGGGTTTCTTTGTGTCTCTCTTGTATTCTGACCTTGTTGTGGCACAGAGAAAGCCTAGTGATGAACTAACTCTGAACTCGGTTACTTGTATTAATCTGACTTTCAGTATCCTGACCTTTGCATTTGCGAGCGCTGGACCAATTCCAATCTTTCGTAATTGAAGGCTAAATTTAGATTTTACTACCCATTGCATTGTGCATTTACACTCACTGGCCACTTTATTAGCTACACCTGTCCAATTGCTCATTAACGCAAATTTCTAATCAGCCAATCACATGGAAGCAACTCAATGCATTTAGGCATGTAGATGTGGTCAAGACCATCTGCTGCAGTTCAAACCAGCATCAGAACGGGGAATAAAGGTGATTTAAGTGACTTTGAAATGTGGCATAGTTGTTGGTGCCAGACGGGCTGGTCTGAGTGTTTCAGAAACTGCTGATCTACTGGGATTTTCACGCACAAGCATCTCTAGGGTTTACAGAGAATGGACCGAACAAGAGAAAATATCCAGTGAGCAGTTCTGTGGGCACAAATACCTTGTTGATGCCAGAGGTCGGAGGAGAATGACCAGACTGGTTGGAGCTGATAGAAAGGCAACAGTAACTCAATTAACCACTCGTTACAACTGAGTTTTGCAGAAGAGCATCTCTGAACACAAAACACGTGGAACCTTGAGGCGGACGGGCTACAGCAGCAGAAGACCACACCGGGTCCCACTCCTGTCAGCTAAGAACAGGAAACTGATGCTACAATTCGCACAGGCTCACCAAAACTGGACAACAGAAGATTAGAAAAATGTTGCCTGGTCTGTTGAGTCTCGATTTCTGCTTCGACATTGGGAGGGTAGGGTCAGAATCTGGCATCAACAACATGAAAACATGGATCTATCCTGCCTTGTATCAACGGTTCAGGCTGGTGGTGGTGGTATAATGGTGTGGGGGATTATTTCCTGGCACACTTTGGGCCCATTAGTACCAACTGAGCATCGTGTCAATGTCACAGCCTACCTGAGTATTGGTGCTGACCATGTCCATCCCTTTATGACCACAGTGTACCATCTTCTGATGCTACTTCCAGCAGGATAACGTGTCATAAAGAATCATCTCAGACTGGTTTCTTGAACAAGACAATGAGTTCATTTTACTCAAATGGCCTCGACAGTCACCAGAGCTCAGTCCAGTAGAACACGTCTGGGTTGTGGTGGAACGGGAGATTTGCATCAAGGATGTGCAGCCGACAAATCTGCAGCAACTGCGTGATGCTTCATGTTAATATGGACCAAACTCTCTGAGGAATGTTTCCACTACCTTGTTGAATCTATGCCACGAAGGATTAAGACAGTTCTGAAGGGAAAAGAGCAGCTGTGCAGCTGAGCAGCAGTTACAAGAGGAAGTCAAGTGGGAAACTGCTACACGAAAAAGGGACACGGGTGCAAGAAGAAGATCTGAGAGAGGCCTGGTCCTAACAAACAAGTACCTGATTACCAAATCTTTGACACCTGAACAGTGTGTTGCTGCGAGTCTGTGAGGACAGATGCGAGCTTTACCCAGGGACATCTTAAAGTCTTTTTTCCACATCAATATCTCTTCAATCATCCCAGTGAAAGGAAATTCATGTTGGGGTTTTCTTTCCTGACTGACTCTACCCACAAAAACTGTTTGTTATGAACAGAAGTGAAAAGACATCAACCGTGCTCATGTACAAAAAATTATATTTATGTCACTCTAATTTAACGAGAGTGAAAGTGAGTCTGCAAGATCTCCATTAAAGAAAGGGCTTTGAGAAACTTGACAACTATTATTTTACAATTATATGTTCAGTAACTGTGTTGCAGTTTATAAACAAACAAATATAAAATGTCCGTCTCTATAAACCAATATAGAGACTATTGTTTTTTTGTTCAAGCTAACACAAATTTATGTATAAAAAAACAAGTAACATAGGTCTGATTCTGTCTTTGACAGCATGATGCTCAATCTGACATTTAAACCTGAATACACGACCTTTTAAAAACCTGTGTCAGTGCATGTGCATGTCCGTGCACGACTCATGTTCCCGGAAAACCAGCGACTGTATTCTGTCTGCAGGTTTGGCATTACATCAGAGAGAAATCGGCGAGTTAATGTCTGTTTGTATCTGTGTAGGTGTGTAGTGTGTGTGTGTGTGTGTGTGTGTGTGTGTGTGTGTGTGTGTGTGTGTGTGTGTGTGTGTGTGTGTGTGTGTGTGTGTGTGTGTGTGTGTGTGTGTGCGTGCGTGTGTGTGTGTGTGTCGTGCAGTCTGCAGAAAATGAACAGCTGCCCCAGGGGAAAGTCGTGTGTCTCTGGGTCTCAAACGGAAGTTATTAGTCACCAAACAAGCCCAGCACATACAGTACATGCAAACACTGACTGCTTCCATCCCTCTCTGTAAATGCATCTGCTTAATGGCCTTGTGCATACCACCTGTGGGAGTTCTGACCCTCTTTTTTACCTCTGCTGCTGTCTATTCTCACCTGTATTTGGCTCAGTTTTTTCATTTAAATGAAACCGAGTCACCAGAGGAATCTCTTGTCAGCTTAGGTTTTCTTACTTGCGATACTCTTGCCTCCAGAAGTGCTCTGAATTATTATTTGCTCTGAACACAGGGCTGAGATGTAATAACATGGGACAGAAAACAAAACAGAGAGATAGTGAAATCCTGTGGATGGATTGAATCAACACATTTCAGATCCAGTTTACATTTTACACAGCAATAAATGTTATCATCATTCCGATACGCTCAACTGGCCATCAGTCTTTTCTTGGTCACATGTTTTTATTTACTGTTCAGTTATTTGAACAGTGCAACGCCATCCAGATGACTCAAATGCACATTTGGCACTAATTCAGTCTGCAAAATCACCTCCAGCTTGAAAAAGAAAAGAAGAAACAGTCTAAAATGAACGAAAAATGGTATAAAAGAATAAATTGCTTAATTATAAAGAAGAGTTAGATTGTAGTCAGTATGTCTCAATAATGAGCTTATTTCCAGGCAGATTTAGCTGCTGGATTTGTTGGTTTCAATTTCAAATATTTCTCTTGAAACAATGAAAGCTTAACGACTCAGTTTCAGAGGGGAAATTGAAGGTTAATCAGTAAAGAAAATTATTTTTGCCTGCTTTTCTCTGCTTTATCCAAAGACAAAAGCACAGCTAAAAACACAGAATAAAGAACTAAAATAGTAAGAGCTGAAAGGGTGAAAGCAGCAGACTGGGACGGCAGCAAAAAAGCATTTCAGGTCACATTCTGCTTTGACCTGTACATCCCATGATGCACGCTGCAGATTTAAACTGTCCCTGTCCTCAAACGTACTCTCTGGCACGTAAGACACAGTTACTGGCTTCAACTCCAACACATCCATGTTGTTTATCATCTTTCTTTACAATCAGCTTGAACCTTTTCCTTTTTTGTATTTATTCCTGGTAGGGAGTTTTTATGTCAGCCCGTTAGGCAGGGATCACTTTCCTGTTGATGTTGGATCCATTTCATCTTAACCTTGCGCGGCACTACGGCTCGGGTCAAAACCTCCTCAGAGGGGTTACCTATCCCGTAGTTAGGGCTGTGCGATTAATCAATTTTAAATCTAAATCGGATTTATTAATCAAGACGATGTTAAAAAAAGGAAAATCGGAAAATCGATTTTCCTTTTTTGCAGCTGGCTGCCTTACAGACAGCTGCCTTGTAAATGTTGTCACTTTACTAAACTCAAGGAGGATTTACAGTATCTTTCAATTGCACTTCATTCCCAATAGGGAAATTTGTTTGCTATTTTTCTTTAAAAAATAAAGATAAAATATTTGAAACAATTTATTCCATTGTCCTTTGTAGTTTTACCAAAAAAATCGAAATCGAAATCGAAAATCGGGTTTTCAGAGAAAAAAATCGGGATTTTATTTTTGTCCAAAATCGCCCAGCCCTACTTCTGATATATATCTTTTTCCTCATGTATATTAGAGTTTATCATAAACTAAAAAGTGCATGCTACTTTTAACTCTTTAGACTATAGAAAACTCTTGACAATCAATCCTGCAGTCCTGCAATCAACAGCTCTGGTTGAACAGCAGCGTAAGATCAAAATGTCATCACAAGAGACCAGCAACTAAATCAAATTCTGTCGAAGCGTGCAGACAAACAACGCGGCAGCAACAACAGCCACATGACACAATACTGTGCAGTGAGCAGAATCAGTGCGACGCTCATCTAACTCAACCATGATGTTTAATCTGTTCTTTAACAAACACACATTTTCACACAGTTTCCTGATGTTATAACATGTAATCGGCCTAAGTCCCTCCATCATCCATCACTCTTTATCCCTGCAGTTGCGTCTCTGAGTCAGTGTGTGTTTTAGAGCGTGTAATAACTGCTAAACTGCACAGGAGGCACCGTCTGTCACCATGGAAAGGGAAAATGGGAAGATGGAGAGATTTTCATGGAGAGCAGGAAGAGAGGGAGTCTGAGAAACCAAACGGAACATGTTGCTAGCTGCGAGAAAGACAGAGAGAGAAAAAAAGGACAGGATGCTTTGCTTCTCCGTTGCCTCCAGTTCCACATTTCAGCTGACAGACAACAGTTGTTCGGTTCATCTGCTGCAGTGAACAGGTTCCCCGTCTTCAGTGTCAGGATGCATCAGATAACTGATGTGCTTTAAACTAGTTTTATGCACATATATAATCAGCGAGAACAAAGGCCTTTCATTTGCTCTGTTCTGTCAGCAAGCCGGCTCAAACCAACACGTCACGATCTGTTTTCATCAATCCTTCCTGCGAGCTCCACTCCCCTCCCCCACTTTTTTTCTCCTCCTCATCCTCGTCTCTCCTGCTCCGTTACACTGTATATCCGAGCACTCGTCCTTCACTGCAAAACACAATGTCATCACCCAGTAACTCTGGATTCAGAGTGCCATCAGCCACGCTGAACTCGGCAGTCCCATCTGAGCGACATTAGACCCCAGGGCTGCTGGTCTGGTCATTTCTACTGCACATTTCTTAAAAAAAAAAAAATATATAAAAATAACAAAAGAATTTTCACACATAAAAATACTGATATGAAACTAAATTAATATCCAGCCAATTGAGATTGTACTGTATGTTAGGAATCACTTCTCTTAATTTGAAATACAAAGGAACATTTTTGATAAATATGCATTTCTTCACATCAAGTTGGCATTATTTCCTTATTGATACTGTATGTCTGCAACCTACGTTGGTAAAAGTAGCAAAGATGCAGTACAAAAGCTCCCTTTGCAATCACATCTTTACAACTCGGTTTACACCAACAGACTTCAGGGGGTGCAGTCAGTTAGTCAACCCCACTCCAACCCTTTTCTTCGATGGGTCTGCCCCTTTTGAGATTTACGTTAGGCCTTTCAGAAACCCACTTTTAGCAATATTGGATCTGTGGGTGCAGCAGCCGGCTGCCTCACTATTCTTGGACCTTAAAGTTCTCTGCACGCAGCATATCATCGTCGGAAAGAAAGGTCTGAAAACAAAGTTCTTGTTTTGTATCTTTTACTCCAAAAAAGTGAAAAATTATACAAACTACAGAACCAAATCCTTTTCTAAATAAAATAAAATATGCTGGTCAAAAGACTGTTTTGCTCCAAGGTCCAGTGACTTCTAGCACTTTCACTGAGTTATAGCATATTTATTACACATGCAGCAGCCAATAGAAACGCAGCACTCTGCTCCGTCACCAGTCACTGGCCAGAACACAAATAAATCTTGCTAAAGATATTAATCATTTTAAACATAAATAACGTTTATCCAAAATGGCTACAACAGGATCGGTGTGAGCTCAAGTGATAATGAAAACACTATAGTAGAGTATGTATAGTACATTTCTACTCTGATCTGGGGTCTGTGATGTCACAGAACTCTTAAATTGAATTGATTAAAAGACGTATTTTCAGAGACAACACTACCTACAGTGAGAGGTGTTTTGTTGGAGTTTTTGAGTTTTCGTAGTACATGACACATTACAATAAAGTTTTATTTCTGCTCACCATCAGCTGGTGAAATTTCTGGCTAACTGATTGAAAGGAACTGTGTGTGAGATAATGTGACAATGTTAGTTTTTGTCAACAATGACACGCTCATTTATGTTACACACCGTGAGAACAGCGAACACAACAGCGACAGCTTACTGCAGGTGAAAACTTCAGCAAACCCTAGCCCACTGCATCCAGCCTAAGTAAAAGTTCAATTTATTCTCTATATTTCAATACCTTTTGAATGTTGGCTTTGCTTATTTGAGAAAACCTTCAGGTTTGACTAATACACATGTCATGGTGATTACCCCCGACAGGAAGTGTCTCCTCAGCTAAGAGACCACGCCATGAATCAGGAGAGATTCTCATTATTTCTCATTCATTTTTTTCTTATTGCTTTGGTAAAGTTGCTTGTAGATCAAGATAAAATAAATATGATAATCATAATGATGATGATGTCAATGTATTGTATTAACTTCATCTGCCAGGTTGGGAATTCGGTACTTTGCACAATTCTTATGCAACCCTAGTCTTGTTGATTCATCAGGGTTAATAACATCCATATTCATTTTATAGTCTCTTTAAGTTACAAATAGAAAATGCATTTCAACAAAGATGGAATGGAATCGTAATTAATATTGAGTTTTTCTACGGTCATGATTAAAAAGTAGCCAATAACTGGACAAAAGACGTGCACAGAACTGTACATTTGTCCCTAAAATGTTCCTGGCAGATTCAGTCTGACAGAATTTCCATAAAGTCTCTCAAGTAAAGGTGATGCTTTATCATCTGGTCTTAAATGTTACACTTAAGATTGTTTCTTATCTTAAACAATCAATATGTTTTTTCATTTTATAATTATTCAGTGTCAAACAGCAAATTAACGTTTCCAAACAAAATCATATATATTTATTTTCAATTCATTTCTTTGCTTTCTACTCTTAGACAACATAGTTATGGCCCTATTACAGTGTAATATTATATTTGTTAAGTATTCATAAAAAAAAACAAAAAACAACCACAAATTAATAATTAATGCATTCATGTAATAATACACAAAAAGAACCATATTCATAGGGTTCAATGAATATGAATATAACACAAAGGCATTAAGGGTGGTTAACAGAAAGTGTTAGAAATATACCAAATTCATCAATGCCAGAAATCTGTCAGTATTTCCTGCTACTTCCAACATTTTTGTGCTTTCGTTTTTGGTGTACTCTGAGTCTGGTTGGTTTTGAAATATCCAGTAGTTTTGGAGTCTGGTCCCCTTTTCTCAGTCTGTGCATGAACCTCAGGTATCATGCTAAAATGTACTTTTATGGTCCTCAAGGGACATCAGCAAACACAGATGACTTGATTTGAAAACTGCTTAAATGATAGAAAAGGCCGTCCACTGTCAGATGGGAAGTCATTTGGGAAGTGGATTAAAATAAAAACTACCAAGTACCGGTAGGTACTACTGACTCCAGTAATCTAAAAGGCAGATTCTTTAAGATGTACAGGTTTTTATCAGCTTTTTTTCTTCTGTTTAATTTGAAATATTCATTCATTA
Source organism: Cololabis saira (assembly GCF_033807715.1). NCBI lineage: Eukaryota > Metazoa > Chordata > Actinopteri > Beloniformes > Belonidae > Cololabis > Cololabis saira. The sequence continues at coordinate 15,908,955 of NC_084606.1, read as the reverse complement.
CAAACACCTCGTGGTTGCTGTTTGCTGACTGTACTGACGCTGAATTGGTTTGGGCTTTCTTGCAAAATAATTGATTAAAGGGGCCCTATCCTGTTTCATATTTTCTGACTCATTTTGTTTTATTAAGATCAGCTGTCATGATCGACATGATAATAGACTCATATACAAAATGCAGTTTTAAGGGTGCTAAAAATGCTTTTTCCCCCTAATGTTAGCTCTATGACATCACAGGAAGCAACATCTTCTTATATGGTCATATTATTTGGTAATTCTTTCAAAGTTTATGACTTTGGACCATCAACCATATTTTCCATCCCTTTGGACCTGGAAGTGATTCTCACTAAGCTTTGTGCTTTTGTTTGCAAGATATCTCCAAATAAATTGGTTTTTAGTTGTAAGGTTGTGGCCAAGCAGCAATGCTCAGTGGAGGCAGTCTGCAACATTTCATTGGGGTACTGTTGTACTTTATAGACATAAGCCCCACTACACTGCTGATTTTGCACAGAGATTAAAGCTGAATGTCGGTTCCAATGGGAGAAGCTTGTGGCTCTGAGCTGCAAGTGGTAAATGAACCGTAGGGGACATGTTAGTCACCGACGTGTGTGTGCATTCTAATGCAAACATTGTGGACGTAGGGCCTCAGTTTTATGTCCTCTCTCACACTAGCAAGAAAAAGGAAAAATCAGTTCCACTCAACGACCCCGTGCAGAAAAAAGTGAACGGTTTCACTGAGCCTCAACTGTTGACGACATTGGTGCAGCAGGTAGTGCAGCCGTCTCACAGCAAGAAGGTCCTGGGTTCAATTCCTGCCGGGGACGCTGTGGGCGCTGAAGTGCGTGTAAGTTCCCCCATGACCTCAGCGCCCACACCCTGGGTGGGGTTGGTGAAAGGGCCTTTCTGTGTGGAGTTTGCATGTTCTCCCCATGTTCCCTTGGGTAGCTACTGTGAGCTACCCTCACAAAAACATGCAGCAGTCCTGGACTTCACATGCTCCCTCTGGCCAACCTGAAATCCCATTGTGTCTGGTGAAAAGAAGCGGCCCGTCACTCCTCAGGATAAGAAGGAGGCCCTCCTTGGGTTGGTAGAGGATGGCAATGCCCAGGACTGTCACTTAGGTAGGAGCACTGGGTGATAAAATGGGGGAAAAATTGTTGATGACATTGGAGTCAAAAGTGGTTTGGAGTTAGCGTCCAGATAAGATAATGTACCCCACTTCCCACATACAAGGAAAAACATATATGGATGGAAAGTCACTGAAACATAACAAACTAAAGTTACTATATAAAGATGTCCAAGTGGATCTTTATTGTCACAGTTCACTACTGTTCATCCTTCAATATGTTCTGAATCCAATTCAGACTCAAACATGCATGAAAGGGTTCAAGGTATTAATGACCATTGCTGTGAATGTAGAATTGATCATGTGTTCAGCTAAACGTGCATGACGTGACTAACAGCAGAGCAGTGGTGTAAAGTAACGAATTACAAGTACTTTGTTATTGTACTTAAGTAAGATTTTTGAGAATTTGTACTTTTATTGATACTTTCATTTTTCTGTACTTTTACTTTTACTTCGTTACATTTTCAAGGAAAAAATCGTACTTTTAATTCGCTATATTAAAAATTGGACACGTCGTTACTCGCTACAAATTAAAGAACAGCACAGCGGGGGCTGATTTATGGTTCCGCGTTACACCGGCGCAGAGCTACGGCGTAGGGTACGCGGCGCGCACACCTTACGCCGTAGCCTACGGCGTAAGGTGTGCGTCGATTTAACGCGGAACCATAAGGCGGACGGGAAGGAAGGGGGGCGCGTGAATATACCGAGAAGGAGACGCATCTCCCGGGAGAGTTGCGCCGCAGAGGCGGGCCGGAAGGCCGGAGGAACCGCCGTCGCGTCGAGTACCGATGAGGACTGAAGCCTGAATTATGGTTCCGCGTTAAATCGACGCAGAGCCTCGCCGTAGGGTACGTTGGTGTAACGCGGAACCATAAATCAGCCTTGAGCGGCAGCAGACGCGTGTCCATGCGCACCATTCTTTGATTCCACCCCTTCTAAGGTGGTTTTGGCATTTAAAAGTTCAAAAGTCTCATCCTTTATCAGCTGGGGTTGCTTAATGTTGTCACTGCATACTACAGGCTGGGGGTGAACCTGTCAGCGGGGCCAATGGGGTACAGCAGCAGTGATGAGCAAAGGGAGAAATTAAAATGGGGTAATGGAAACAAACGCTAAACGGGTCAGAATAATATCACCATTATTTAGAGTTGTAAGCAAATTCTTGGATTCTTCATTTCTTTGCAATCCTTTTGAAAATAATTTTGTACTTTGAATTTTGTACTTTGTACTTTGTACTTTTTACTTTTGTACTTAAGTACATTTTACACCATGTACTTTTGGTACTTTATTATATTTAAGTTGAGGTACTTTTATACTTTTACTTAAGTAATGTTCTTAATGGGTACTTTTTAGTTTTACTTAAGTAATTTTCAAGCAGAAAATTTGTACTTTTACTTAAGTACAATATTTTTGTACTTTTTTCACCTCTGCAGCAGAGGCCTCGTGCACATTCATGAGCCATAAGCTCTGTCCTTCGACAAGCCTTCACAAAAATCAAACCAGCCAAAAACACTTGAGCCAAATCTGGCTCTTGTCAGGAAGAGCCTTTTTCTTGCTCTGATAATTAGACATTTAGAGATTTGTTGAGTACCTCTAGAGGCACCAGAGATTAAAATTAAATTGGTAACAATTAGCTCAATATGCTCGCTCTTAAGTCCTAAGGATTCAGGGCTAAATACACAAATAGTTGACGTTAAGGGAAGAAAACATGCAGATTACTTTCAAATTGCAGTAAAAGAATCAACACAGACCGACTTCATGGCTTCAACATTTTTTTTCTGCAATGCTAACAGGCTAAGTATCTAAGGAAGCTTTCTTTCACAGTAAAGACCCTCTTGCCTTTCACTTTTAATCAGTTTCTTTTTTCTCTCTCTTTCTTACATTCATCTGCAGATGTCTCCACCCAACTCCATCCTCACCGACTATTTCCTTTTCATTTCATTTATTTATTTAGCACAAATTTATTTTTAAAAACAGTGCATGGAGGGAGCGAAGCCCGAAGTAATGAAGTGAATGAAGTAACAAAGATAATGTACAACAAATAAAAAAAATTATAAATAAAACGTAAAAGAGAACAGGGATATAAGGTCTGGATTACATTAAAGATAAAGACATTGAAGGTTAAGACAGAATAAGATGTTTTTTTAATAACTTTCTGAAGGAGGTAAAAGATCATGTTGACTTCAGAGACACATTCAAATCATTCCAGAGTTTTGGATCTACAGTAAATGTAATTAAATTGATGACCAGATGTTCGACAGAAGGGTAAATGAAGATTGCCACTGTGTCTAGTTGGATATGAATTAAACTCAGATGAAAAAGTAAAAAAACTGCTGGAAAGTGACAGGAAAATCTTGTTTTCTATTGATAAACTTATGCACAAACAAGGTTGAGTGAAAAACATTAAGTTTATAAATGGATAAAAGTGAATATTTCATACAAAGAGGTGCAGATGGTTGGTGTCTACCAGACTGAGAGATCGTTCTTAAAGGTATTGTGACATCATTTTTAACATGCTTTTAACACTATTAAAAGTCTTGGCCAACATCCCTCAAATGTGTCTAAAAGAGTGTAACAAGAAAAACTTCACTCTAGTACTCTTTTCCTGGCTTTTTATTACAGTGTTTTTTTGCCCCGTGAAAAACGCTTCCTTTCCCCCCTTTCCTGTCAATCATTGCTCCGCTCCTCCTCCAAACCTCCTCCTCCTCCAGCCATACGCTCACAGCGGCGTCGGAGAGTCTTAAGCCGAGAGCGACAGGCGAAGCATGCACGGAAAAGCAGGAGGGCGAACCACAGCAAACAATCATAAAAATAAAGGCATGCAAGTAGCACTGTCCCCTTATCTTAAGTCCAGTCAGTGGCCGCGGGTCTTCTTAGCAGTTTTCCTCCGGTGATTAGAACAAAAGAGGCTCTAAACAGCTCCTTGTTAAGCCTCATTTATGGTTCCGCGTTAAATCGACGCAGAGCCTACGCCGTAGGGTTCAGCGTATGGTGCGCGTCGCCGCGTAACCTTACGCCGTAGGCTCTGCGTCGGTGTAACGCGGAACCATAAATCAGCCTTTATGGTGCGCTGGAGAGGAGCGGAGGCAGGAGCTGGGTGGAGGGGGCGGTGATTTAGCGGATCGTTACGTAACGATCCGCCACCAAACCACATGCGCCGTTTTTGCATAGTTATGCGGAAAATCCCAGAAAGCACACAATACACTGAATGTTAAAAGTTTGTTGTTTTTTGGGTGTAATTGATGTCAAGACACCCAACAAAACACAAAAAATCAAGAAAAATTTGTTTTTCATGTCACAATCCCTTTAAGAATCTTTTTTGGATTATCAGTAATTTATTGAGAAAAGTTGGATAAGTTGCAGACGAGACAATTTTGCAGTAATTCATATATGGAAACACAAAACTATAATACAGACTCAAGTGAGCTACTACTTTATTTATCTCCCAGTTCCAGCTCTTCCTTGCTCCTTGTTTTCAGGTCTTTGTCTCACTTCCATATCACTCTGTCTGTCTCTCTCGCAAATAAATAATAATTCCACTGGTAGACACGCTTTTATTCGTTGGGTCTTCCCCTGCTGCCAGCAGCATTTGGGGCTCTGAACGCAGCTCTTTCAAGCAGGACATCGAGCATTGAGGTGACCTACAATGAGAATGTGGACTGAAGGCTGAAATGCTAAAAGGCCAAACCTGTGGCATTTAGAGGTCGTGCACGACTGCTTGGACGCGTGGTGTCGCTGCTATGGGGAGGCTCACGATGAGAGGGTGACGAGTGGCAACATGTTTGAGGTCAGTATAGGGAGGAGGCTTCATACTTTCTTGTTTTTATTTTTTAAAGCTCTTCCAAGTGGATCTTACAGGAGTTGACAAGGATGCAGGAGAGCACTAGAATTGTTAAGCTTTTCAAATTAGAAGATTATACCTTTTGTCATGTTTTATTTTTATTCCAAGATGTCCATCACTGTGTGCTTCTTTGTCTGTGGGTTCCTCCGTTTTACCTGCTTCCTTCTTGTGTTTCTCTGTTGTTTTGCTTCCTGTCTTTGTGCCTTTTCATCCTTTGGTTATTACCTGTTCCACACCACATTGCTTTCACCTGCCTCATATTGCTTCATTAGTTTGTTCCTTTGTTCTTCGTTGCTCCATTTCTGTTGTCTAAAATCCACCTAAATGAAGCTAATTTTAGTGGATTTTGTTTTTGTTGGGCTCCCTTGTTTTCCCAAACTCTTTCGCCAACTCCATTTGTTCCCCTGCTGGATTGTTGCGCAGGAACCAGATACACACACGTCCTTTGAAACGCTCTTTTCAGTGGCTTAACTGTGTGAACATTTTTCTTTCTTGTATTTCTTTCCCTACACAACAGGGCTCTCGTTAGCTTCTCTTCAGAACTTTTCTTTCCATCTTAGAAACAACTGCCAGGAATGTCAAGTTTAAAATCCCACTTCTTTTATCATCATTTAATCTTGTCAAAACTGAGACTTTGGCAGCACGACAAGCGGTTTACTCAGCTCAACATGTTGAACTTCAAGGATGGAGAGAACTAAAAGAAAAAAATAATTCGCTTCAGAACATGAAACTTTCACACTCCTGACACGACGGCGAGAGAAAACCAATTTGCAATAAAAGAAGACCAAATGCCAACCGATAATTTGCTTTCACTCTCACTTTTCCCTGTGGGGACATTGTGTTATCAATTATTCATGGGGTGAAAACACTTGGATGGAACTTCCTCGTTGGATCAATTCCAGAAAGTAATGGTGGGATATCACCTGCACTGAAAAGGTGTCAATTCAAGTCAAGACCTTGTTGTGGTGATTGACGGCACAACCTATGTCTTCTGACAATAATCTGGTCAAAAAATAATGATATGGTCTCTAAGCCATACTTTGTCTATAGAAATGTCGTACATATAATACTGTATGTCTACACTTGTGCTGACTAAATCACACTTGAAATGTGCCGTAAGAGATTATGCAAAAATAGGCCCAAAATAGTTGTTTCTTTTAAAAAAGGCCTTGGGAAGCAATAAGGGATGAAAGCTGTCAGAGAAGGAGAGTACACTACTCTCTGAAGTTGGGATTTCCCGGTGCTTCAAGCATTCCCGTCTGCAAGACCAAATGTGACAGTCGCTGCATCAGAACTGAGCTGAGGTCCTTAAGTGTGTGGGTCCTCTGCAAAAGGTACTTTACAATACAAGAAGTTGGCAGATATGGAAATACTGTCATATATAAAATTATTATCCCCTCTTTTTAATCCTGTTTTTTTATGAAGAATAAAAATGAAGATAATATGGTCTTGTGTAGGGCTGTTCGATTAATCGATTTTAAATCGTAATCGCGATTATGTAATTAGAACGATGTTAAAACATGAAAATCGTAAAATCGATTTTTCACCTTTTTTTTGTTTTAATTTTTTTTTTTTTTTACCTTGTCTGCACACATATTAATGATTGATGGAAATACCTCTCAATACCTGCGACAAGTGCCCCATTACACACCTCTACCTCCTTCATGGGTTGCATTATTATTTAGCATGCAAAGACCCAGTTTAGTTTAATTAGAAAATGTCTTGTTTTATTTAATTGGAAATATAACTTACTGTATGTTTGCAAGTGCTAATTTGCTGATTTCTTTTTTTCAGAGATAAAACTTTATATTTTATTATATTTTTTAAAACTTTTTTTCAACTTATTTTACAGAGTTTTGCACTTTATTCATTCATTTTTGGTTTAATAAGAGCAAAGTTTGCACTTAAAGCCCAATGGGGCAAATGTTCAATAAAAAAACAGCATATTTGAAATAATTTCTTTGCTTTTTGTCAATTCACAAAATAATCGTAATCGTAATCGAAAATCGGATTTTGAGAGAAAAAAATCGAGATTTTATTTTTGGGCAAAATCGAACAGCCCTAGTCTTGTGCATCTTAGTAGGAGATGGACAACAAACATTCAACATACAATTTTTTCTACCACTATAAGCAGTTATAACTTAAATAACTAATTTCCTATCTGACTTTATCTTTCTCTTGAGTGTCTGTTCGTTTGCGCTACAGAAACCGGAGATAAACACTATGGGCCACAAGGCTCGAAAAGGACATACTTCCCAGTGTTATGATGAGTTTCTTGTCGATCTGCTTATCATCAGGCCATGGCATTTTAATTGGGTTGAGGTCTGGATGTTGATTAGGCCATTTGAAAACATTGACATTGACTTTTTTTAGCCATTCTGAAGTAGATGTGCTCGCTTGCTTTGGATCATTGTGCTGCTGGAGGACTGAAGTTTGGTAGACGGCTCACATTTGTTGCTAGAATATTTCAGTGTACAGTGTTCAGTCCCAGGCTGGTTCAATGACTGCAAGGTGCAAGGGTCCTGCCAAAAGAACCCAAATCACCACCCTGTCACACCTGACTGTGGATATGAGGAAATGAAACGGAAAATGTAAAAGAACAAAGCTCCTGACAGCAAATATGAGAATTTCACATTTAAAAATAGAAACATTCATTCAGGCTCAAAGATGGAGCGATTTTACTGCAGTTTCAGACTAAATGATGAGAAGATTTCACTCGACAATCTTTAAGAGTGTACACAGCGGAGAGCCCCAGGTGTTGCTGAAACAACCACTTCCAGGACTGAACCATCACCTCTCCTAAAGCAAATCCTGTCTGCCTGCAGTGTTGTTACACCTGTGTACCTCTTTGCCTATTTCATGTGTGCAGCGTGCACAATGACGCATGGCTCTGCAAAGAAACTGTCTGCTGGATCACGTTTTTCTATTTTAAAATTCAGATAACTCATATATAGAAGGGAAACATGATGAAAACTAACAAAAGGGAAGTCCGACCTTTCTCTGCACTCTTGCGGAGGAGCTTGCTGAGATGTCAGATTTATGAGTCACAATTAGGGATGGGCGGTATGGACTAAAAAATGTATCACGATAATTTCTGGCATTTATCCCGATAACGATAAAAATGACGATAAAAAAAATACCAATTCAACTCCACCTTTGTAATTATAAATCTATCACCACATTCAGTCTTTGGAGCCCCCAAATCACTGCTATAAAAGACACCAAATACTACTAAACTACACCAATGGGAGTTTATCTTTCTTTCTTTCTTTCTTTCTTTCTTTCTTTCTTTCTTTCTTTCTTTCTTTCTTTCTTTCTTTCTTTCTTTCTTTCTTTCTTTCTTTCTTTCTTTCTTTCTTTCTTTCTTTCTTTCTGTTTTTACCGCGAGATGACAAATTCTTATTGTGGGGAATTTTTTTGACGGTATATCGTGAACGGTAAAATATCGCCCATTCCTAGACCCCGTCCACACGTAGCCGGATATCTGCGGATATCTGCTAAACCGGAGATATTTTCCTACGTTTTGACCTGTCATCCACACGAAAACGCAAATAAACGAAGGTTTAAAAAAACTCCGGGAAAAGGGAAGATTTTTGAAAACTCTGTTTATGTAGATGCGTGTAGACACACACAACCGGAGTTTTGCGTTTTCGAACGTCACATTATGCGCCAAAACAACAACAAATCTGCTCTGACGTGCGACTTTTGTTTACGACAGAACTACAGATGATCCAGCATCTGTTCTCCAAGCTATTTATTAAATAAATGGTCTCTGCTCTTGACCACCGCTTACTGCGTTACACCGACACAGAGGCTACGCCGGAGGGTACGCGGCGACGCGCACCCTACAGTATAGGGCCCGCGGAGCCGCCCGCGGAGCCCACGGGCGGAGCGCGGAGGTGCAGCTTCCCCGGGAGCCGCAGATGATCTACAGGTTAGAATGCTTGAATGTGGTCGAAAACGCAGATCTTCGGTTATGTGTGGAAGGGTTTTTTTTTTAAAACGATGTAATGTGGATACAAATTTTTTTATAAACGGAGGGGGGAAATATTCGTTTTTAAAAATACCCGGCTACGTGTGGACGGGGTCAAAGTCACAATTATAAATCATTAATACTTGTTCAGAAATCCAATAGACGGGTCAAAGCAGAGACCAACCAATACTGATGTAACTCACAAGATTTCAGTCCGTGTCCTTGTTTGGCCTCACATCGAGATCGTGTATCAAGTGGCAAAAGGACGCTGTGGGAGTTTTGCCACGTAAAAAATGAGCGACAAATGTCCTGAGAACAGCGCGGCTCGCCAGCACCCGCCATGGAAACCCAGAGAGGAGACAAAGCTCCCCTCGTCACCTCGCCGGGCCAAGATTTTGTTCACTGTCTGTCTGTCAGCAGATCACTGTGGGTGCCTTTCTCCTTATTTACTCTGCGGCTCATCGTTGAGCGGCTCAGCTCCGCTCTCTTTTTTCCAGTTTTAGGCCATCTATTATTCCCTCCATCATGACCTCGGCTCCACTCAGACATTCAGTCTCCCCGCGTCCCTGGAGGTGAGCGAGCACTGACATGACCTACGACATCCGGTTCAGTCTGCAGCTTCGTTTTAAGAAACATCACTGAGGAAACTGGTGATGAGAACGCAATCACTCAAAAGAGGAGACGTTTTGACAGTTAAATCAGTTCAATTTAAACTGAGGAAAATTGATTAAAATCCATGTCTCATGTTACATACATTTCTATCAAAACAGAATGTTTAGATTGTAAAATAAAAAAAATATGGATAGTTACAATTGATACGTACTTAATTAAACTAAAAATACAGGTTTTAGGAGGCTATTTGAGTCAAAAATAATTTTGTAAAAGACAATCATTTCTAAAATACTTTACTGATTTCATTTCATGGTCTGCTTGTTCTTGTTTCTATGAGAATATTTTTATTTTTTTTTTATTTTTATTATTTCGTTTATTTCGGCATGTTTATATAGACACATTTCATCTCCAGAACATTATACATTGCATACTCAGCACATGACGAAAAGGGTACGGGAGAAGCTGACGCTTATCAAAGTCCCGCCCCGTTCTATGTAAGATTCATGATCACATCAACAACAGAATTCAGTAAGATACATAGTTTACCACATAGCAATTTGTCTAATTTCATCATTCACAGTCCAGATAGCATGTATGTTTGTACACGTGTCCAGTCCACTCATCCTGATCACCGTTCCTGTGATTTACTACTGTGTCCACTGTTCAGTTATTTTTATGTCCAAGCCTCTTTTTGCATGCAATCCACTTTGCAATGTTTTGTTTCCATGCCAGGTGTTCCAGTGCTGAATTTCCCACATTGCCATTGTTTTGTACACATAGCCAGACATTGCCTTCCTGTACCTAGTTTCGATATTCCTTCAATAACAGCTTCTTTAACTCATGTTTGAAAACAGTTAAATTTCTTGCTAACTTTAATTCATTGTTTAGGCTATTCCACATTTTCACACCAGCTACTGACAAACTATGGCTTCCCATCATTGTCCTTATCTTAAATCAGTTCAATTTAAACTGAGGAAAATTAATATTCCTCCTTTACATTTTTTGATCATAATTATTTTTAGAAATCTAGGTGCAATAGCTGCATAAACCATGATTGCTTTTTTTTTTTTTTTTTTTAATAAAAAATTAAATCAACAAGTATACAAACAAGAAAATGCAAAGAAGGGAATGGATCAGTTTAGGAGATAAATGAAAACATCATTAACCGTTGATGTCAACAAAGGAATGCAAGGATGAGTTGGTCCAAAGGTAGTAATCATGAAAGATAAAGTCTTCGTGGAGGGAAGCCTCCACTTTGTCAACAAATGTGAGGAAAATCATTCAAATGTTAAACAAGGGGAGGCTTGGAATGTTTCTTCCTCTGCACTGCAACATGATTCAAGGAAACTGGAATTGCAAGGGATTACTTTGAAACCGGCTTCAAGCGCAGCAACACAGAGCTTCAACTGCAAGTTCATAAACACCACTCAGAACGTTTTCCCTAAGGACCCTTTTCCTGCCGCAGGAACATCTGGGACATCTGGGATCCAGTATTTTGCATTGGAAACACGAACAGGTCAGTTGAATCAGTATTCCTGACCTTTTCTTTTCAAGGAAATAAACACTGCGTGGTCCAGAAAAGGACCATTCGAACAGTTATCAGCAACATGTCCAAGAGATTGGAGACCTGATGAGTGATTCACCTCTGTGATGGTTGCATTAAACAGTATGCTGAGATTTTATGGCAATTTACCATCTTCCAGATCACATTTTTTCACTGGAAATATGTGTGCAATTATCAATAAGACCATGCATAAACGTATATTCTGTCCACATGACAAGGGGATGGTTGAGAAAGAATGGGATAAAAATAACACCTGAACTGATCTGCCGACTTTAAAACACTAAAAAACACACTAGTGATTGAGCTGGTCAGTAATTATCTGTAATATTTACTGTATATATTTACAGTGCTTATGCCAAGGTTGTGAAATTGGCTGTGGACCCACTCTGCATCTCCAAGTATCTTTGTGATGGTTAATTACAGTATTGTCATCAATTGTGATCATTGTGATTAATTTGCCAATCCCAGCTGTGCTTTTAAAATGCTAATTAAATCCACAGTTAACATCAGTCGCATTATTTTCTACTGATTACATAAAGAGGAAGTAGATCAGGGAGGTGGGAAGGTGAGAGTGGAGTAAAGTCTACTGTGTTTGTGCAACAGCTGTGTTTTAACTCAGAGAAGTAAACATTTATGGGACTTCTGAAACCAAGTCATTAAGGTGAACCCAAAGGCCCTTTGGACATGAGTATGATCTTTATACAGCTGTAAGCAAACTCACGTGCTGTCAGTTAGAGGTGTGAAAGCTCCAGGAACCCTGATTCAAACCAACTATGAGCAGATTCTGCAAGTTTGAGCTCAATAGCTTTCCATAGAGGGCTGGGTGCTGCATTGTGGTCAGTCTCATTAGTTCAGCAGGTGCATGTCTCAGTGGTCTGGCTCCTAATCCATGATCGTAATTCATCGTGTTTAATCCAAAATGATTTGAATGATTAGGAGAATAAAATAATAAAAATAAACATATAGCTAACATCTTAAAAAAGTTGGATAATGACTGTAAACAATGTCCAGTACATTTTTGATGGCTGTGGTTTTATTTTTTTAATCATGGTACCTGGGAGATTTATGATCTCTTGAGTGAAAATGCAGCGCAGTGAAAAGATTATTATGTAGGGGTGTAACGATACACTAAACTCACGATACGGTACGATACACGATATTGAGGTCACGATAACGATACGATCAGTGTTGGGGTAGTTACTCAAAAAAAGTAATCCATTACATATTACTAGTTACTTTTAAAAAAAGTAATCCCTTACACTACTAAGTTACTGGTTGCTGAAAGTAACTAGTTACATTACTAGTTACATTACTTTTGGATTACTCCGCAATATCACCTGAGCTGCACCATAACTCGATTGCCAATGAACAACATATACAGGACTGTCTCAGAAAATTAGAATATTGTGATTTTCTGTAATGCAATTACAAAAATAAAAATGTCATACATTCTGGATTCATTACAAATCAGATGAAATATTGCAAGCTTTTTAATATTTTAATATTCCTGATCATGGTTTACAGCTTAATAAAACTCAAATATCCTATCTCAAAAAATTTGAATATTCTGGGAATCTTAATCTTAAACTGTAAGCCATAATCAGCAATATTAAATTAATAAAAGGCTTGCAATATTTCAGTTGATTTGTAATGAATCCAGAATGTATGACATTTTTGTTTTTTTTAATTGCATTACAGAAAGTAAAGAACTTTATCACAATATTCAAATTTTCTGAGACAGTCCTGTAAATGGAACTTTATTACTGCAGTGCCCAGATCAGCACCAGAAGTCCCGTAAAATCCCGTAAGATCACGTTAGAGGCTGATTTATGGTTCTGCGTTACACCAACGCAGAAATTACGGCATAGGGTATGCGGCGACGCGCACCGTACGGTGTGTGTCGCCGCGTACCCTATGCCGTAGGCTCTGCGTCGATTTAACGCGGAACAATAAATCAGCCTCAAGTCAGACAAGTGTTGCAGCGCAACGCGTGAAGACGCATGAAAGGTAAGTTTGATTTTCTTTTCTGTTTTCCCGTTCTACATGTAGTTGAAAAGCTTAAAGTAACTAAAGTAACGTATTTTTTCTTGTCTTAGAGTAACTATAACGGGATTACCCAAATTACAATGGTAACGCGTTACATTACTGCGTTACTGGCGAATGTAATCTCGTTACAGTAACGCGTTACTTTGTAACGCGTTACACCCAACACTGGATACAATATTATAGCAGTTTTTTTTAACAACCTTGAATGAAGAACATATGACTGTAAAAAATGGTCTTTTATTTGAAAGACACATAATACAAAACAATGCTGTGTATTTGCCCTATTGTTACAGTTTGTAATGCTTTATAACTGTTTAAGTTTTAAAGAGAAAGCCAGGGCCAACCATTTTCCACAAACTGAACTAAAAGTAAATGATTTGACTTTTTTCTTTTCCAGAAATGTAACAACTAAAATTAAATAAATAAATAAAAGTAAATAAATACATATAATTTTACATCATAAAACAGATTGATTCATGTTCACCTTATAAGTGTAAGAGGAGATTTATTTTTGTTAAAAAGGTTATTTTGGTATTTCAGGGTTCATTATTTTATAAATATATTCTATATATTCTGTTGTAAATCAGGGACTATAATGACACTAGTCAGTTTATCTGTAGTTAGTATGTTTTAGATTGGGCGGAGTGATACGCCACAGTACGGCACTAGGTGCTGTGTTGATCCTACACTGTTGAGCGGACATTAAAGTACACTCAAACTCAGCAGAAGTTGTCCCCGTGTTTATCTACTCACGACCAGAAAAAGGTTTAATTTAATAAGGTAAGGCTTAACTCTACACCAGACTTAAAAGTTCATAGCTCAAAACCCTGCAAGAGTCCCGTGATCGGGACCGCAAAACGCTACTAGTTTCTTCTGAGCGTAGTAAGATTTTGGTCCGCGGGTCGGGGCGCGGTCGGCACGTGTGGTCGGATGCGCGTTACTAGTCAACACAATAGATTAATATTACAGTAATAACCCAATATCGCGATACAGTTTGTCACCTCCACGACACGTATTGTGACGTTTTTGTATCGCAACATTTCCTGGCACGATATATTGTTACACCCCTATTATTATGTAACATAAATAACATCAGTGGGATTGTATCTGAAAAATATGAATACAGTCTATATTCAGTTATGTCTAATGTCCGCAGTGGCAACTACGCGAATATCGGTGCTGACGTAATAACAAGCGTGTAGTTCATTCAGCTGAGGTGCTCTCTAGATAGTCACAGAGTGAACTAGATAATACCTAGTGGTTTCAGACTGTCAGGGTTTGACACTTCCCTCCCAGTCTTTGAGTTTCTGTTTTGCCCCGCTTGTGTCCCATCTGCCCTGATTGTCTGCACCTGTGTCTCGTCGTGTCTCGTTATCCCCTGAGTATATCTGGTCTTGTCATTCCCTTGTTCCCTGTCGGACCGTACTGTTTCTACCTCCATGTTTTCCTCGTCAAGTTTTTGTAGCCACGTTCATGTTCTTGTTTTGTATCCTGCTCTGCAACGCTTTTAGTTTGGTTTTTTGTTAAATAAACCCTTTTTTCGTTGAACTCCTGCCTCCTGCCTCCTGCTCTCCTGCGTTTGGGTCCACACCTTACCCCAGACGTGACAGAACGGTCTGACCACAAATGGACCCAGCGGGAGAATGGATTTCCCTCTGGATTTCCCTCTGGGAAAATCGGAGGTGGCTCGAGGAGAAATCCCCCTTCTGGGGAACACGCCTGGCTCGGGGAGGGCCCCGGAGCATCCAGGCTCTGGAGCGACGGCGTCGACGTCAGCCCCAGCTAGCCGCTGTTCCGGCGGTGGTCTCGGGCGCGTCGTCGGTGATGGTCCCGGACGCATCAGCCCCTGCTCCGGTGATGGTCCCGGACCCCCCGCAGCCAGCGCCACGGACCCGCACCCGGGTACCCCCGCAGCCAGCGCCCCGGACTCGGGTACCCCCGCAGCCAGCGCAATGGACCCGGGTACCCCCGCAGCCAGCTCCACGTATTCTGGGTCCCCTGCCAAGCCAAGTTCCCCTGCCAAGCCAAGTTCCCTTGCCAAGCCAAGTTTCCCCGCCACGTCAAGTTTCCCCGCCACGTCAAGTTTCCCCGCCACGTCAAGTTTCCCCGCCACGTCAAGTTTCCCCGCCAAGCCTGCCAAGCCCCACTCCAAGCCCCACGCCAAGTCGTCCAGGTCCCACGCCAAGACCCAGGCCTGGGACTCGGGGTCGTCCCCCTGAGCTGTCTCGCCGGTCTGCCCGGCCTCGTGGGTGACCCCCGGAGCTTTCTCGCCGGTCGGCCCAGTCCCGAGGTCGGCCCCCGGAACGTTGGCCGTGTGTTGGCCTGGGCCCTCCTCCGGGGGGGATACTGTCAGGGTTTGACACTTCCCTCCCAGTCTTTGAGTTTCTGTTTTGCCCCGCCTGTATCCCATCTGCCCTGATTGTCTGCACCTGTGTCTCGTTATCCCCTGAGTATATCTGGTCTTGTCATTCCCTTGTTCCCTGTCGGACCGTACTGTTTCTACCTCCATGTTTTCCTCGTCAGGTTTTTGTAGCCACGTTCATGTTCTTGTTTTGTATCCTGCTCTGCAGCGCTTTTAGTTTGGTTTTTTGTTAAATAAACCCTTTTTTCGTTGAACTCCTGCCTCCTGCTCTCCTGCGTTTGGGTCCACATCTTACCCCAGACGTGACACAGACGCAGCCATGTTTGCAGAAAGTAATGCCCAAAGTCACAGAGAAATAGCCATTAGCCACAGTTGTGCTTTATTTTCAAATTATTCGTTGGTATAAACTGTATAGTTTGTAAATGAAGTTGATTTCTGAGTACAGTTTGTCTGGAGTGGTACAAACAACAGAGGAAAAAACGTACACGTCTGGGTCAAAACACGCAGTCGTTGTTTCACCATGCTTTTTATGGCTTCACTTCAGGCCAGTTCCCATGGAAACACGACGCTCAGCCTCCGCTGATATTGACCACTCTCGGACCAGAGTGAAAACAACAATTGTAAACATGAACTGGAAAATGACAAACTGAAACTGAAATGTGCTCAAATTTAAACTGAAACACACCAATATCAGCCCCTGGTGCACTCCAATATGAAAGCAGCGTAGCTTTGGCTTTCATTGTTAAGTTTAATAGAGTTCATTCTAAATACGAAAATGTCTAAAATTACACCATGCACTTGACTAAATAGCTTTTTATTAGAGAATATCACTCATTGTAGGCTTGTCATTATTTAGGCTGCAGTGCATTGTAGGTAAACGTATGATCAACTGATCTGGGGTTGTGTTCAAAGTCGTCTTTGCTCCTTTTGTCATCTAGCTTGGGAAGAGAAGTTTTACTTCCAGTGTTACACAAACGATGGGTGCTACATTCACTGCTAACTGATAAAATTTGTGACATGATTGGAACATTAACTATCAAGTATTTCTAGAAACCATTGCACACCTACAGCAAGGGTGAACACTGAAGCTCAAAATTCATCACACTTATTTCAAGTACCAGTACTCCCTGTGTTTTTAACAACATATTTTATTAGGAGCGGGTAATTCAAGCCTATAAATCGTATCAGTAAGGCTTCCTTTTAAAGTCAGAAGCTCAAAAACAGCTCCCAGTATGAGGCACAAATGTGTTATGTTGCCGTCTGAGTGAGTGAAGAGGCTGTGGTGGATGCTGCAGCTCGTGAGAGGAATCACAGGAGCAGGAGAACCAAAAAAAGATGAAAGGAAAAGGAGATATGAAGCTATTGCTGTTTCTTTTCTTGAATTATGAAATGGACTGCAAAATGTATCCAGATTTATGTTACTGTAAATAACCAAGTAAGTAAAAGATATTTAAAAGGTACAAAGTACATGGTACATACAACATTACTTTGTATTAAAGAGAAAGCTAAAACACCAGCTAAGACTCTTTCAGTTCAGCCGTCCTCTTTTAATCTTCAGCTTCTTCAGATTTCTAAAGAAAGGATGGATGAGTCCATCAAATCAAGTTGACTTTTACAGACTCTTTAACTATCGTCACTGCTGGCTTAAACGTTAGATAACAGCGTTCCCACCACAACCAATCCAGACATTTTAAACCAAACTCGATGCTCAGACGGCTCAAATACTAACCCCAAGTGGGACAAACTCATGAGACGGTCAGATCTGACAGGAATCATCTCTAAAATCTTTTCAATTGAACTTCTGTTATTTAAGTAGGTCTCCTGCTTTTTATATATATATAAATGTATATATATTATAAATATATATAAATATTTCCAATTGAATACGAGTGGATACCAGTGGCCTAAACTAGTTAAAACAGTTTAGGCTTTTCGGAAACTTATATAGTGTCATTAGTACCTTTAACTAACAGTTAATATTGAATATTGATGTAAAATTTTAGAAATTTCCATAATTCCGGTTTTTCTAAACCTCCCATAGGAAATAACAAGAATATATAAGAAGTTGTGAGAATAAATTGTCTTTTTTTTCAAAACTGCAGGTAAACCCACGGGGAAGGACTTAGATTATGCTAAAACATCTTTTAGCATAATCTTGTTAAAAACAACAACATTGAATGAAAAATGTAAATGAAATCCGATTGTGTTCATTCCTCCATCACATGCACACATCGTTTTTCAAATCCTGCAGACTATACCGGAAATATTAAAGCCACACTGCTGAGCCAGTAAATACATCCACCAAAACATTGAGTAGTTATCCACCAGGTATATTGGACATACCAAGGATGCTGCATTATTTAGCATGCTGATTGATGAGACTATTGATTTAGTCTATTTATACTCATTTCCCCAGGACCTGTTCTAAATGACTTTAACATCTCTAAAATATTCCAAATGTTTAGCCAATTACAATTCTATGCAGGGGCATTTACAAATTAAATATCTCCCAAATTACCCCATCTTAAATTGTCTTAAAAAATATATCTGGGACTTTATCAGCCCTAAACCTTACACCCTATTGCAAACCTGGGACTGATCTCTTTTTTGGGGGGCAAAAATCCTGTCCCCCGTTCTGCATTAAACTGGTCCAAGTTGTCCACTTTAGACACACGTAGAAGCCTGCAGGCTCTTCACAGCGCTGATGTCTACCTAACGTCCATTCCTCTTGTCAAGTTTTGATTTGACTGGTGTCAGAACTGTTGTTGACACATGCAATTTCACCAGCGTTTGGTGTCTTCCTCACCAGAAATGAAAGGTTTTGTATTTCCTGTGCAGAGGCATAATGGAACACCATTAGCTGTATAACTGTTGATAAGTGTTAATTACGGTGGCCGAGACCCGCCATTGCTGAAAATAAAAGTAACGCTGCAAACAGAAACAAACGCCGCTGCAAATTAAAGAAACTCTGCAAATAAAAAGAAACGCCGCTGAAAATAAAACGACGCAAATAAAAAAGCCACAACGGACGTGAATTACCGGGGACTATTTTTGCTGATGCACCGGTGTTTTTTACGTGAGAGAAGTCCCTGACCACCACACACAGCTTCAACTTCACATTCAAACAAATAACTATTGTTACCCACGCTTTAGATTATTCTTGGCATTATTATTAATGATAAAAACAACAAAAACAACAACACCTCTCACATAAAAACACCGGTGCATCGGCAAAAACAGCCCCGGGTAATTCACTTCCGTTGTGGCTTTTTTATTTGCGTTGTTTTTTATTTTATTTGAAGCGGGGTTTCTTTATATTTTCAGCGTTTCTTTTATTTGCAGCAGCGTTTCTTTTTGTTTGCAGCGTTTATTTTATTTGCTAAGCGTTTATTTTATTTGCAGCGGCGTTTGTTTCTGTTTGCAGCGTTACTTTTATTTTCAGCAATGGCGGGTCTCGGCCACCGTAGTTAATATATCAAAAAGCAAAAGAAAAATTCTTAATTTGGATATACTGTGAATGCAGCTGGATTTTAAATGTTGAATTAAAGATGGGGAGACTGGATAAATCTCAACAGGGTCTGGGTTTAAGGGCTCCTGGACAACGTGACATCAAGCAGTGCAATGCACTGATTAGCAGAACGAATGACTCCTGGACAACGTGACATCAAGAAGTGCAATGCACTGATTAGCAGAACAAACGATGATGATAAAGAGAAACGCATGTTTTAATAGCTTTCTGTCTGGCTCCCCCTCATCATGTATGAAATACGGAGTGCTGAGTGCAGCACAAGGTGAAACATTAATCACGCCGTATCGTGACGGGACAGCACAAAAGGTTCATCAGAGGTTCATCTCCTTCAATTAAGATGCATGAGCATTTACTCATTCATATAAAAGAATTATAAAAATATAAGAATGAACAAAGACCCAAAAGAGACGGATACAGCTGAATCGATTGCTTTGACCTGGGTCACGGGCCCACGGCAGGCCGCATGATCACAGACGCACCAAAGCAATTACACACAGACACATGCGCACACCAAGTGACCTTCAAACCAGGGGGAACTGACATGTTGGAGCCTTTGCCTGCCAGATATAAACAACTTAGTAACGGTGCGCCGATTGAGGCTCCAACCAAACAAATAGGAGGTTCTCGTCAGGCAGGGATGCAGACGCTAAACGGTTGTTGAGGTAGTGTTGTTTTTGTCAGCCTGTTTCAATTTTAGTTTTAGTTTAGTCTAGCTATCATTTTAGTTTTTATTAGTTTTAGTCACGTTCATACTCCTTTTACTCGTGTCAAGTTTCAGTCGACTAAAAGTCTGAGCATTTTAGTCTTATTTTAGTCAGAATTGTCCAGGAACATTTTAGTCTAGTTTTAGTCAAAGATTGTATTTAGCCAAACCCATTTTATAATTCAAACAAGGTTATCTTATTATTACATTATTGTTAGCTTATAGACTCAAGAATACATTCCTTCCAGATACAGAAGACGCTCTAATTTGAGTTTACAACATATTTATTTTTCCGCATTTGACGACAGATTAGGGCTGGGTGATATGGACCAAAAGTCATATCTCAATATTTTCTAGCTGGATGGCGATACTCGATATATATCGATATTTTTTCTGTGCCATAATTGGGGTTTCCCCCAAAGCATTATAGCATAGCATCTCTGTTAGCTTCATTTTTTCTGAGGCAAACCCTTAAAAAAACAGTCAGTTTTAATACAAAGCCTCGTGCCAAATGTCACACAGGTTCATTTATTAACAGAGGTCTGCACAATATCAAAATGTATAAAACAAATGAAATAAAAATAAACTGCCTGCATATATAGAATAAAAATGCTTCTTGAATAAAATAAAACCAATATCCCTTTCCTGCATAACAATTAAATTAAAATACACTGTGCAATTAATACAATGTAGACAGTAACAGGCAGACTTTTCCACTGAGGTTGATAGTTAACAAAACATTTGTGCAAATCTCAAATAAAATATTCAAGTCAATTTGTCACAAAATAAGCTATATCAAAATCACCAAAGATGGTCTCTTCTTTCTTCTCCCAGCATCTACATTTTAGTCTCGTTTTTATTAGTCTACGATATTGCATTATATATTTAATTGTCGTTATAATTTAATTTATATATTTAATTATCGTTAGCATTTTCATTGCGTCTCGTCTCATTTTCCTCAGGATAAAGGTTCGTTGACGACGATATTTAGTCATAATTTTCGTTGACGAAAGCAACTTTTTGTTGAGGAAGTAAAAGAAAACAATATTGTAAAAGAAATATTTCTAGAAACAGACACTGAAAAGCAAAGCATGCATTATGTGTTCAGCCTATTTGCTTTGAGGCTCCTGTTCAAGGTCATGGGGTCTGCTGGAGCCCATGCCAAGGTCATTACGGGTGGGAAGCAGGGGTTTATCACAGGCCCACATATATGGACAAACAAGCAAATCTTTATCTAATATCCGTCAATATTATGTTCAGAAGTGACAGAATCACTGCAGTTCAGAATTTAGCACAATCTACACATGTCACATGATCTCAGAGGACACACCCCTGTTGTTAAAGTTCCTATTTGGCCGTTCATTCAGGAGCTCTCTAAACAGCTTAGGAGCAAAGTCGTAGACAGAGACCTCACATAATGATTGGATTATTAAAGGGAGAATATTAGTGTAGTTAGACACCTTCGTTTTCAGTCATGCCTTCACACCTCTCACCATAACTGTCGCTTTTAGGATGCACCGTGAGCCACTCAGCTCCATCCCCCCATTACTGACAGGATAAACGCTCTATTTAGCTCTCCTGCAGTTGTTACGGCTTCTGTTCTTCCCAGAGCATCTGTCAGACACAAATTAATGAAGGATGCATCATTTACAGCTATGCAGCAGCTTCCAGTCAATACTGCTTTCAGTAAACATAAGTAGAAATCCATACATTTATTTGCACTACTTAAGTCACTAAAATGTGCTATTCTCTTGAATATAATGCTTTTTTATCTTATTTTTATTCTTGTGGTGACACCAGGCTCACGTTGATCTACCATGGCACACAGGAAAATCATTAAAGTACTTGAATTTGCATTCTGAGCTCCACTCAACCTGATTAGGACTGAACTCAGCCAGCTGAGTCAAAGCTGCTTTTATTTTTATTCTGGATCTCACATACTTCATCGGAGAGCTCTCTGTATTTATCTTCTATAACCAACCTGGTTTGACTTGAATTTGAATTATTCTTTAAAATTATAGACTGGACAATTTTTCTTAAATGTTACTATGCTGTTAAATAGAATAGAGAATATGCTTAATTTCCTTGTCACCAAAAGCTGGACAAAAACATGCAATTTTGAGACCAAAAGAGGTGTATCTATTTTTCCCGACCATCATATAAATTCAAAGTGACTGCATACATTTAAAAAGCAAACACTTTTTGGTGTTTTCTGGTGATTGTTGCAAATCTAAACCTTCTTTTGAGCCTGGATAAAGTCTTAACCTTAAAAAAAGCTTAAGGTTTCTTAGTCAGAGCTGGCAAAGATCATGGTGGCTGACATGGGGAGAAATTCAACAAATAAAAACCTTAAAATGAAACTGTAGAAATGGATAAAACCAACCATTTTACAGGTACTATAGTACTATAGTTCAAACCAGGATAAGAGTCTAAACATGTGGGTGGTGTAAACACATTAAGTGAACGTTAAGCTCTGTGATGATTGAAGGTGGAGGAGTCTGCTCCACAGCCAGAGAAACAAATCCACAAGTCAGCCCAGTCTGTCCAACTGTTACTTAACCAATTTGCAAATATATGAAGTAAAAGAAGATATTCTGCGCAGGACAACAAAGAAATCGTTGGTTTAGTACTTTGGCGTTTATTTTCTCCACTGCATCGCTCTGCATCGACTACTTCCTTGAACGGTGGCGTGTAGTGTGGAAACCAGTTCCAGTCCCACCGAACGTGGAACTTAGCTCAACTTCAGCTCCAACTTTGAGAAGTTTGGTGTAGTTGGACTTAAAACTGTGGATTCAAAGTGTCTAGCTTCTTCATACGGTCCTAAAACATGCATGTTTGGTTGAGTGCTGACTAAATTGGCAGCGAGTGTGCATCATTATGTCTTTCTGGACCCGTCCAGGTCATAGCCCCCTCTAGCCGCATCACAGCCTGGATCGGACCCTGTGATCCTGAAGTAGATGAAACTGGTATAGAAAATGAATGAATGGTCACAAAACTAGTGATGCACCGATTGTTCGGTAACCGAAATTGTTCGGCCGAAAATGGCAAAAAAACACTTTCGGTGTTCGGTGGAATAAGTGGGAAAAAAACCGAACAATTAATAACAGCGTTATAGTATAAGGAAATAGACTGGCCGCTCCGTCCCGTAACGTTGCGCACCACAAACATAAATCGTTGGCCAACCAAAAAGTAACCACATAAGAATTTTACCTAACATTCACCAGGAGGTGAAACCAAAACAACATAATGCTAAGAAAATTAAAAAAAAATGTTCAGTTTTTTATGTTCAACAAATGTTTTCTACCTTGTAATTTTGTAAAAGATTTTTTTCTTTTAAAAGCATGCCTAAATCAAATTTATTTGATTTATGCAATGGTGAAAAAATTGGCAAAATAAATGAAAAACTGCGAGGAACCATGTTCAGTATTGTTCGGTATTCGGCCAAGTGTTTATTATTATTTTCGGTTTCGGTTTTGGCCACAAATTTTCATTTCGGTGCATCACTACACAAAACCAATGAGTCTAACTGTTGGCTTTTCATTGTTTTTTCATTTTATTCATTTTAATACATCTGTAAGAGATCAGAGATTGATGCAGTAAACTGTTTGAATGTTCCAGATTGTTAAGTTACTAACAATTGGACTGTTTTTTTTCTGTAACAGTGAGGTTTTTTTCTTTTCTTTTTTACTGGTATTATTATTACTTTATTTTTTACTTTTACTTTTATAATTACTCTATCCCAGATAGACGTAACACAGTCCCAGGGCCTGAACTGAAGCGACGCAGATCTTGCACTTCTTCATTAAAAAGAATGGGACAAGACTACATATACAGTATAGAGACGACTACGGTAAAAACTAATGATTGCTTTTAACAAAAGAACAAACTTCTCATTTTGAAAATAAGGTGAAGCCCTGAAAAGCTCTTCCAACTCCATTTCTGCGAGGCTTGTTTTTACAAAGCACACTTTGATGACCAGTCAGTGAGCGTTACCTACCTGCTGTTACTGTAATAGATCTTGCTAAACAGCCTGGGATTCATTTAGGATGCGACATGACAGAGGCAGCTGGGAAACGGAGCCCGTGCTTTAATTGAGTTGTCCAACGTGCTCTTTCACTGCATTAACTATGACAACACAGCACTTTAGAAAAAAAGAAGTACAAAAATCAAAATAGAATGTGTTGCGTCCCAGCGCTTTAATGTTTGTTGGCTGATCAGTAATCAGCCCTTTGCACATTTACATCAGCACCACGACAGTCTGTTCAGACAGCAACACATTATCACATACCTGCCCATTAGAGCCCTATAGCTCCGGAGGCCCCGCTCCTTGTTGCTAGGAGACTTGTGACACATCTGCACACAGTCAGTATGAATGTCCTTCACAAAGTTAACATTTGCATTTATGCATTTTGGCCCATTCTACTCTCCCTCTGGCTGAGGATCTGTTGACAAAACTTTCCTGATTATGTAACACACACTTTGTGAACTCTTTGAGAGACTAGATGTCCATTTCATACCAGAGTACTAATCTGCACCATGCGGTAATACAGTCAGGAAAAAAACTGAAAATACACGTCTCTACTAGGAATGGGCGATATTTTACCGTTCACGATAAACCGTCAAAAAAATTCCCCACGATAAGAATTTGTCATCTCGCGGTAAAAATGATAAATTCCCCTTGATGACGTTTTTGTGTAAAGCTGATTTATGGTTCTGCGTTAAACAACGTGAAGGAAGGAAGGAAGGAAGGAAGGAAGGAAGGAAGGAAGGAAGGAAGGAAGGAAGGAAGGAAGGAAGGAAGGAAGGAAGGAAGGAAGGAAGGAAGGAAGGAAGGAAGGGAGGGAGGGAGGGAGGAAGGAGGGAAGGAAGGAAGGAAGGAAGGAAGGAAGGAAGGAAGGGAGGGAGGGAGGGAGGGAGGGAGGGAGGGAGGGAGGAAGGAAGGAAGGAAGGAAGAAGGGAGGGAGGGAGGAAGGAAGGAAGGAAGGAAGGAAGGAAGGAAGGAAGGAAGGAAGGAAGGAAGGAAGGAAGGAAGGAAGGAAGGAAGAAGGAAGGAAGGAAGGAAGGAAGGAAGGAAGGAAGGAAGGAAGGAAGGAAGGAAGGAAGGAAGGAAGGAAGGAAGGAAGGAAGGACAGGAAGGAAGGAAGGAAGGAAGGAAGGAAGGAAGGAGAGAAAGAAGGAAGGAAGGAAGAGAAGGAAGAGAGAAGGAGAAGGAAGGAGAGAGCAGAGGAAAGAAGGAAGGAAGAAGGAAATGAGCCTGAAAGAAGAAGAAGAGAAGAAAGAAAGAAAGAAAGAAAGAAAGAAAGAAAGAAAGAAAAAGAAAGAAGAGACAAAGAAAAGAAAGAAAGAAAGAAGAAAGAAGAAAGAAAGAAAGAAAGAAAGAAAGAAAGAAAGAAGAAAGAAAGAAGAAAGATAAATTCCTATTGATGACGTTTAGTAGCATTTAGTATCTTTTAGAGCAGTGATTGGGCTCCAAAGACTGAATGTGGTGATAGATTTATAGTTACAAAGGTGGAGTTGAATTGGTATTTTTTTATCGTCATTTTTATCGTTATCGGGATAAATGCCAGAAATTATCGTGATACATTTTTTAGTCCATACCGCCCATCTCTAGTCTCTACATGGTGGACGCCAGGAAGCCAACGTGAGAAATATGAATGGAGTTTGGGCGGAGTGGCCGGCTATTAATAGGGTCTTGTGAAGGCCTGTTTGGACTTGTGGGGACAGATAGGGCATTGTGCTGCTCGGCCTATCTGTATCTGGCCTCCAGCCATCAGCCACAGGACTCATCTGTCCTCCACGCACACACATACACACACATCCACACACCAGGCAAGATGCTTCCATATGAAGACCGCTGTAATCCCGCACACCCACACAGCATAAAATTCATACACACTGACCCAGATGCTGTGACTCATGCTCACGCACACCTACGCAAGATATTTAAAAAAAAAAATCCATATTCCAAAACGGACTCACGTTGTAGACGGCACGATTGGCCAAGACGGAGAAAGATTTAGACGAGAAACATGCATAAGTGTAGCTCACATGGCCAGAATTTTACTCCGACCAGACTGATCTGAGACGCCTACGCAGCAAGCGCTGGTCCATGCTGTCTCCGTCGTCAGCCAAAACGCTCCACTTCACTGTGCAGACAGAACAACTACAACCGAGCTCGTATTACAAAAGCCCGTACCCGTGCACACCACTGACAGAAACACAGGGACTCATGTCAAAGTAAGTGGTGCGACTTTAGTTACGCAGTCTGGAGTGCTTTGTGTTTTTAATATTTAATATTGCCACTGAAATTACTATGAGTTAGTCCAACCTGCAACATGTGGTTAAAAGCAATATTTGAGACATTTCCAGGGTTATAAAAACATATATAAAACATATTTAAATGGGGGCTCCGCCCGGGGCTTCCCTCTGTTTGGTCCTCCGTGGGCGGCTGGTGGCCTGGGTTCGGATTTCTTCCTTGTCGGCTTCTGTTCTCTCGGATGGTGGGTTTGTGCCCTCCCTCCTCCACTGTAGTTGCAGTTCAGGTATGGCATCGTTTTGACTTTGCACACAAACAGTTACACAGACATACACACCTGCTCACTCACCTACATGCTCACCTCACAGTTTTGGGGGACGGTTAATCGCAGTAGCCTAGTCTTGATTAGTGCTGGGCGGTATGACCAAAAATGTATATCACGGTATTTTTCAAAATTATATCGGTTTCACGGTATATCATGGTATTTTTTTTTTCATGCACAACTGGGTGTTAACCACATTTTCTAATGATTTGGAAAGGAATTGCTGCAGTAAATTGGCTTAGAATGGCCTATTTTACTGTCATGAGGAGGATACATAAATCAAATAAATTTGATTTAGGCATGCTTTTTAAAGAAAAAAATCTTTTACAAAATTACAAGGTAGAAAATATTTATTGAACATAAAAAAACTGAAATTTTTTAAAAATTTCCCAGCATTATGTTGTTTTGGTTCCACCTCCTGGTGAATGTTAGGTAAAATTCTTATGTGGTTACTTTTTGGTTGGCCAACGATTTATGTTCCGCCCCACGGCGCGGCGGAACGTAGCGCCGCGTTCCCAACGTTGTGTACGCTACTGTACATACTCACCGGTATTACGGTATATGAAAAATTCATATCATAAGAAAAATAAACACCGGTATTCGGTATGATGCGGTATACCGCCCAGCACTAGTCTTGATTCAGTTTTAGAGACCTGGAATGGTTGCTGTTTGTGTCTCTGCCTGTTCTTGTGCCTGTTTGTTTGTTTTCTTTTCCGCAGATTTCCAAAGTTTTGTGTGCCCGTTGTGTGTCCCCCCCACATATATATGTATATGTTTAAAAAAGCTTCATACAATGATGAGAAAACTGGCTTATAGGCTTCTAGTCATTTCTGGTACCTCAATAAAAAAACCGATGCAAGTGTTTCGGTTTCTGAATTATAATGGGTGGCATCCTACTACACGGCCCGAATCATCATGTTTTTGTAGCCCAGGAGTCCAGATTTAAATGCTTGTTTTGCTTCTTTTCTACTTGATCTTGTGTTGTTGGCCGCAGTGAGCCGAATCTGCTGTCAACAGAGAGGAGCCTCTGTTTCTGCTGGTGCCAACAGCTGCTCTTATTAATAGCAGCTGCTCACAGAAGAGCCGTACATGATACAAGTGGGTCATGTAAATAAAGGACAGGGTGGGCTTTTATTCACCACTATGGCATCCAGTGAATTTTAATTAGAGATGCACCAATTTCAGTTTTCTTTGTCGATACCCATTTCCAATTATCTGGAAGGTTTGACCTGTCACTACTTTTGGCCAGTTTAGACGTTTTTAGTAAGAGCTGCTGTTCCGCCGCGAGGGGAGTTTTACCTCACAGGTTGAACAAACGACCGTTTGCAGCCCGGCAAATGTGTCACAGTGATGTCACTGGTACAAAAAAAAACTTGCCTTTCTTGGTTTTCCAAGTTTATAAAGTGACTTTTTAAAGGAGCTGTATGTAAGAGCAATAATAAAACGAATCATAAAATGACCCCGATATGTCAACAGACATTTAAAAATCATGTTCATTTCAAATACTTATGTCACTGACAACAGCACTCAAGCCAGGATATTCCAGTTTAAAAAGAGGAGTTGCAGCCCTCAACTGATGTTTATGTTGTCATTTTTTGTTTTGGTCTGAAGCTCCACCCTCCACCTATCTCCCAATCACCAAGTCAGTATTGTTTCGGCATCCGGGTTGCCAGCTCGGCTCTAATTATCGCAGCCATGGCAGCCTACGTTCCTGCTGCATTCTGCAGCCTACCTGGCAACCTCTGGTCGGGGGGAGGAGGGGGAGGGTACACGCCGCTCAACAATATTTTGAAAGTGACTGCAGTACCAGTTTTGGCCATTTCTTACAGACGGCTCCTTTAATATATGTTTATGAAACATATATTAAAAAGAGGACAGGGCAGAAAAACTGAATTATAAGAAGACAATCAGAATCTAAGTATCTACTATCCTGCAGAAATACACTTTTTAAACCATCTTCACCAGTTGGTTTTGCTCTTAATCTTTCTGAAACTGTTAAAAGTCAGCAATCCATAACCTTAAAAGTGTCCCAGAAGAAAAATACACAACATGAAAAGAATATGTGTTAGTGTTGATGTTTATTCTTATCCAGTGTTGCTTGTCTTAGGGCTGTTCGATTAATCGATTTTAAATCGTAATCGCGATTATGTAATTAGAACGATGTTAAAATGTGAAAATCGTAAAAAAAAAATTTTTTTTTTTTTTTTTATTTATTTATTTTTTTTAACCTTGTCTGCACACATATTAATGATTGATACCATATTAATGATTGATGGAAATACCTGCGACAAGTGCCCCATCGGAGAGGCTCTTTAGTGTAGGAGGGGGCGTTGTAACATGCCACCGGGCATCCCTCAAGCCAGATGCGGTAGACCGGCTCGTGTTCCTTGCAAAAAACTTGCAAATGTGAATAGCAAATGTAATGACTGACATTACACACCTCTACCTCCTTCATGGGTTGCATTATTATTTAGCATGCAAAGACCCAGTTTAGTTTAATTAGAAAATGTCTTGTTTTATTTAATTGGAAATATAACTTACTGTATGTTTGCAAGTGCTGATTTGCTGATTTTTTTTTTCAGAGATAAAACTTTATATTTTATTATATTTTTTAAAACTTTTTTTCAACTTATTTTACAGAGTTTTGCACTTTATTCATTCATTTTTGGTTTAATAAGAGCAGAGTTTGCACTTAAAGCCCAATGGGGCAAATGTTCAATAAAAACAGCATATTTGAAATCATTTCTTTGCCTTTTGTCAATTCACAAAATAATCGTAATCGTAATCGTAATCGAAAATCGGATTTTGAGAGAAAAAAATCGAGATTTTATTTTTGGGCAAAATCGAACAGCCCTAACTTGTCTCGATCTGTAATTGCACCAAGCACTAGATGGTGGTGCAGGTTCTTCTGTGCTGTGCTGTGCTTCCTTTTGTGGACCCACATTTCCTATATATCTGATGAGTAGTTCTGGAGCTTTATGTCCTTGCTCTGGTGGTGCCATGTTGGAAATGGACGGAAAGAAATAGGCTCAGGAAGCTGACTGGGAGATGCCCTCCTATCAAAGTTAGCCGTGGCTACCAGCTCCTACAGCCGATCCACACTGGAAAAGCAGCAGAGCTACTGATGAGAGTAACAACAGCAGCAAGACGTCACAGGTAGGATCTATATTTGCAAGATGAGTAACTGGGGAGACGAGGAGATCAGCGAGCTGCTCAGCCTCAGAGCCGAGGACTCCATAAACCGGCGTATGTCCAGAACCACAAAGGATGATGGTCCATTGTTTGAACAGGTGGACACAAAAATGACAAACTGGGGCTTTGCAAGAAGCAAAACCTAGAAAAAAAAACGCTCATCCGGATGTTCATCCATTCTCATTTTGAAACCTACACCTGTGTGACAGCTAGGGATGGGCAGTATGAACTAAAAAATTGATCACGATAATTTCTGGCATTTATCCCAATAACGATAAAAATGACGATAAAAAAAATACCAATACAAAAAGTGTCATCAACGGGAATATTTCTTTCTTTCTTTCTTTCTTTCTTTCTTTCTTTCTTTCTTTCTTTCTTTCTTTCTTTCTTTCTTTCTTTCTTTCTTTCTTTCTTTCTTTCTTTCTTTCTTTCTGGCTAATTTCTTTCTTTCTTTCTTTCTTTCTTTCCTTCTTTCTTTCAGGCTCATTTCTTTCTTTCTTTCTTTCTTTCTTTCTTTCTTTCTTTCTTTCTTTCTTTCTTTCTTTCTTTCTTTCTGGCTAATTTCTTTCTTTCTTTCTTTCTTTCTTTCTTTCTGGCTCATTTCTTTCTTTCTTTCTTTCTTTCTTTCTGGCTCATTTCTTTCTTTCTTTCGTTCTTTCTTTCTTTCTTTCTTTCTTTCTTTCAGGCTCATTTCTTTCTTTCTTCTTCTTTCTTTCTTTCTTTCTTTCTTTCAGGCCCATTTCTTCCTTCCTTCCTTCCTTCCTTCCTTCCTTCTTTCCTCCTGCTCTCTCCTTCCTTCTTCCCTTCCTCTTTTCTCCCTTCCTTCTCCCCTTTCCTTCCTTCCTTCCTTCATTCCTTCCTTCCTTCCTTCCTTCCTTTTTCTCTTACTTCCTCCTGCTCTCTCCTTCCTTCTTCCCTTCCTCTTTTCTCCCTTCCTTCTCCCCTTTCCTTCCTTCCTTCCTTCATTCCTTCCTTCCTTCCTTCCTTCCTTCCTTTTTCTCTTACTTCCTCCTGCTCTCTCCTTCCTTCTTCCCTTCCTCTTTTCTCCCTTCCTTCTTTCCTTGTTTTCTCCCTTCCATCCATCCATCCATCCTTCCTTCCTTCCTTCCTTCCTTCCTTCCTTCCTTCCTTCCTTCCTTCCTTCCTTCCTTCCTTCCTTCCTTCCTTCCTTCCTTCCTTCCTTCCTTCCTTCCTTCCTTCCTCCCTCCCTCCCTCCCTCCCTCCCTTCCTTCCTTCCTTCCTTCCTTCCTTCCTTCCTTCCTTCCTTCCTTCCTTCCTTCCTTCCTTCCTTCCTTCCTTCCTTCCTTCCTTCACGTATGTTGTGCGTGGATTTAACACAGAACCATAAATCAGCTTTACACAAAAACATCATCAACAGGAATTTATCGTTTTTACCGCGAGATGAGATTTCTTTCTTTCTTTCAGGCTCATTTCTTTCTTTCTTTCTTTCTTTCTTTCTTTCTTTCTTTCTTTCTTTCTTTCTTTCTTTCTCTCTCATTTCCTCAATTTATCGTTTTTATTTTATTATTATTATTATTATTATTATTATTATTATTATTATTATTATTATTATTATTATTATTATTATTATTATTATTATTATTACTGTGTGATATTGATGCCTCTTGTGTTTTGCACTATCCCCTTTGCTGCTGTAATCTGGAAATTTCCCCTCTGTGGGACTATTAAAGGATTTCTTATCTTATCTTATCTTATCTTATCTTATCTTATCTTATCTTATCTTATCTTATCTTATCTTTATCGTGAGATGACAAATTCTTACCGTGGGGAATTTTTTTGACGGTTTATCTTGAACGGTAAAATATCACCCATTCCTAGTGACAGCAGGTGTAAATCTTGCCGATGTGGGGATAAAACGTCATTCCACACATCTTATGTTATGTTAGGTGGATAACACCTCCCGAACACCTTCCCTCCTCTCAACTCGCCTCAGGCACGGGGTGGCAAATAACACACCTTGCATTTATAAAAGTTGGACATTGACTCGCTTTTGGAGCCTGCCCTCAGTGGCCAGCTGAGCAGCTACAATTCTTTCACTTCTGGGTTTCCCTAAATATAAGATTGATGGCATTTGCTGAGAGCCCGAAAAAGAGTTGGTCTTGATCCCAATCATATGGTGAACTCCAGCGCTGTCCCCATCCAACCTCTGTCTAATCCTGGTTATTGGGGTCACGGGTATCTCCTGGAGTGTATCCCAGCTCTCTCTGGGTGAAAGGGAGGGATACACGCCAGACAAGTCACCTGTCCACTGCAGGGCCACATTTAGACAACCAAGCGCACACACTCACCCCTACAGGGTCAACAATCCACCTAACATACAGTAAATGTTTTTGGACTGTGGGGGGAAGCCGGGTTCCTGGAGAAAGCCCAAGCAAGCAAGAGCAGGCAAACTCCTCACAGAAAGACTGCAGCGGGGAGTTGAACCACGAACCTTCTTGCAGTGAAGCAACAGTACTAACGTCTTATGTGACTTTGCTGCACATTATACATATAAACGTTACCTGGGACTAGGGATGGGCGGTATGGACTAAAAAATGTATCACGATAATTTCTGGCATTTATCCTGATAACGATAAAAAAAATACCAATACAAAAAGTGTCATCAACGGGAATCTTTCTTTCTTTCTTTCTTTCAGGCTCATTTCTTTCTTTCTTTCTTTCTTTCTTTCTTTCTTTCTTTCTTTCTTTCTTTCTTTCTTTCTTTCTTTCTTTCTTTCAGGCTCATTTCTTTCTTTCTTTCTTTCTTTCTTTCTTTCTTTCTTTCTTTCTTTCTTTCAGGCTCATTTCTTTCTTTCTTTCTTTCTTTCTTTCTTTCTTTCTTTCTTTCTGGCTCATTTCTTTCTTTCTTTCTTTCTTTCTGGCTCATTTCTTTCTTTCTTTCTTTCTTTCTTTCTTTCTTTCTTTCTTTCTTTCTTTCTTTCTTTCTTTCTGGCTCATTTCTTTCTTTCTTTCTTTCTTCTTCTTTCTTTCTTTCTTTCTTTCTTTCTTTCAGGCTCATTTCTTTCTTTCTTTCTTTCTTTCTTTCTTTCTTTCTTTCTTTCTTTCTTTCTTTCAGGCTCATTTCTTTCTTCTTCTTTCTTTCTTTCTTTCTTTCTTTCTTTCTTTCTTTCTTTCTGGCTCATTTCTTTCTTTCTTTCTTTCTTTCTGGCTCATTTCTTTCTTTCTTTCTTTCTTTCTTTCTTTCTTTCTTTCTTTCTTTCTTTCTTTCTTTCTGGCTCATTTCTTTCTTTCTTTCTTTCTTTCTTTCTTTCTTTCAGGCTCATTTCTTTCTTTCTTTCTTTCTTTCTTTCTTTCTTTCTTTCTTTCTTTCTTTCAGGCTCATTTCTTTCTTTCTTTCTTTCTTTCTTTCTTTCTTTCTTTCTTTCTTTCTTTCTTTCTTTCTTTCTTTCTTTCTTTCTTTCTGGCTCATTTCTTTCTTTCTTTCTTTCTTTCTTTCTTTCTTTCTTTCTGGCTCATTTCTTTCTTTCTTTCTTTCTTTCTTTCTGGCTCATTTCTTTCTTTCTTCTTCTTTCTTTCTTTCTTTCTTTCTTTCTTTCTTCTTCAGGCTCATTTCTTTCTTTCTTTCTTTCTGGCTCCTTTCTTTCTTTCTTTCTTTCTTTCTTTCTTTCTTTCTTTTTCAGGCTCATTTCTTTCTTTCTTTCTTTCTTTCTTTCTTTCTTTCTTTCTTTCTTTCTTTCTTTCTTTCTGGCTCATTTCTTTCTTCCCTTCTGCATTGATTTAACCACAGAACCATAAAGCAGTTTTACACAAAAACGTCATCAATGGGAATTTATCGTTTTTACCGCGAGATACAAATCCTTTTTGTTGAAATGGAAACAACATTAACCTGACCATCTATCACAAATTTAAACACATAAACTGAACGCAGTATAGAGGCAATTACACCCACAGACGGACATTAGCTCCGTGGCACCGTCACCACCACAACACCCTCAAACACAATCCACTCAACACAATAATACTTCACATTTAATTAAAGCTTGGTATCACATCCCCATCCTCACTGAGTCTCTCACTGCAGGAGCAGGAAAACCCAACAGCTGGCATACCACGCACGCCGCTTGTGAGGCGTTCAGTGTCATCAACACCTCAACGAAACGAGACGAAATGAGACGAAAGACTATTTCTAAGCAGGCAGGATGACAACAGCTTACTTTTGTGATATTCTGGGACGTCAGTCCCCTTCTGGAGCAACGGGAGTCCGGTCGCCGCTGTTTGCTGGCGGGAGGTCCAAACACTCATCTCACTATCAACACTGTTCTCTGCGTCTGCTATTTCACACAGAACATGCCATTCGGTTGAATTTAATCAAACTTGTATTATGTTTGATCAGTTGCCTGGAAATGAAGTCCAACGTTTATTTCATTGGAGAAATGTTCAGATTTATGTTTAACATCGCTTTATCGGTAAGCATAGTGTGAACTAGGGCTGTTCGATTTTGCCCAAAAATAAAATCTCGATTTTTTTCTCTCAAAATCCGATTTTCGATTACGATTACGATTATTTTGTGAATTGACAAAAGGAAAAGAAATGATTTCAAATATGCTGTTTTTTTATTGAACATTTGCCCATTGGGCTTTAAGTGCAAACTTTGCTCTTATTAAACCAAAAATGTATGAATAAAGTGCAAAACTCTGTAAAATAAGTTGAAAAAAAGTTTTAAAAAATATTATAAAATATAAAGTTTTATATCTGAAAAGAAAATCAGCAAATCAGCACTTGCAAACATACAGTAAGTTATATTTCCAATTAAATAAAACAAGACATTTTCTAATTAAACTAAACTGGGTCTTTGCATGCTAAATAATAATGCAACCCATGAAGGAGGTAGAGGTGTGTAATGTCAGTCATTACATTTGCTATTCACATTTGCAAGTTTTTTGCAAGGAACACGAGCCGGTCTACCGGTGGCACGTTACAACGCCCCCTCCTACACTAAAGAGCCTCTCCGATGGGGCACTTGTCGCAGGTATTGAGAGGTATTTCCTTCAATCATTAATATGGTATCAATCATTAATATGTGTGCAGACAAGGTAAAAAAAAAAAAAAAAAAGGGAAAAATCGATTTTACGATTTTCACGTTTTAACATCGTTCTAATTACATAATCGCGATTACGATTTAAAATCGATTAATCGAACAGCCCTAGTGTGAACAATAAAAAACATGTACACTTTGGTTTATACCAGGAGGTGTAAGCTCTATATCAGATTTAGGTTTTCAAATGTCCCCATGGGAATCTATTCAGAGTGTTGAAGATCAATAAGAAGCCATTACTTGACCGTCTTTCCCGACTCTCCATCCATTACCCACCTAGCAGATCATTCCCCACAGATAACACGGATGGACTAGCGAAGACCGTGGGAGTAAATGTTAATATTGGCCGAGTAAACAGCGGAGGTTAAACTGCTCAAGCAGGTTTCCCCCAACGGCCGAGGGGAAAACATTTGTTATTTGGCAAACAGAAACAAAATATGCGACAAAACATTAAAAAAAAAAAGATTACAGGCACCATCTTCTCTTTACTTTTTGTTATTTCCCATTACATCTTGAGTTTAGGAATTATTTCTCACCCTGAGATAACAAATATGAAGCATTTGATGTAAAGTTCATGGTGGGAAACATCACATTGTTAGAGTTGACAATTCAAAAGAATAGTCAAAGTCCAATGATGGCACAAATGCAGTCATATGAAACTGTTATTTGACATAATAATAGGTTTATACACTGATTAAGTGGATAAGTAGCAGTCAGGTGCTGTTAATATGCATATGATTAAAGGTCAAAAACTCAATAAAAAAAGACTGACAGTTTTAAGTGTGTTCAGAAATTATCTTAGAGAGGTAATTGTTGCTGCCCATCAATCTGGGAAGAGGTGGAGGACTATTTCCAAAAAAGGGGAAATCAGTTCATCTGCAATGAGAACCACTATTCACAAGTGGAACCCAATCAGGACAGTTGCCAGCCTTCCCAGGGATGGGCATCCCAGGAGGTTCACCCCGAGGTCACACTGTCTAGTTCTCAGAGAAACTATAAAAGCAACAAGAGACAATGACAGAACGGTAAGAAAAAGGCTCAACAAGTGGAAGTCTGCAAAGTTGCATCTGAACTTCGACACTTCGGCAACGCTTCACGGTGCTCAGGTCAGTCACCAAACCAACCACGAGGACAGTAGACACAAATACGAGTCTGTCAGACAGCTTTAGAGGTGTCAAAGTCTGGAATAGTTGGTATCATATTGCAAAACATTGTAGGTCCCTATCCATGTTCAAAAGTCGCTCAAGAGAGCATTTAATTCAAAAATGTAGTCAAGAAAGCTCTAAATGTTCTTTTTCACTTCATATTCTGTGTTGCCATTTGTTCAGCTTAATACTCACATTTTCATGATCATGTGTACAGTAATTTTTTTTTTATTTATTTATTTTTTTTTATTATTTTATTTTCATTCATGTTCTACATGCAATTTTTATGATTTATTTTTATGATTCTATATCCTCATAAAGATTGTGTTAAATGTTATTAGGTGGGGGCTCCTCATAAGCCTACTGGCTTGCTCGCTCCTCCCTGCACAGTTTCTTTTAACTGAACTTACTTGTGTAATGTTCTTTTTTTTATGTTATGTGCAAAATAAACTAAACTAAACTAAACTAAACTAAACTAAAGCTTAGCTACAACTAGCAATGGGACAATGATCCCAAACAAACCAGCAGATCTAAAACAGAATGACAGAAAAACAACAGATTTAGGTCTTGTAATGGCCAAGCAAAACCCCACACCTCCACAGTGAGCTGAGCATAAACGATCATGTAACACCACAATAGACATAAGTGACATTGATAGAGGAGAGAATCAAAATTATTCCACAGTTTTTGCATCTGAAGTTGGTTCTTGAAGCTATTGAATCAGTACGTGTACTTTGTTTTTTTACCCACTGCTTCTTTATTTTGGCATTTTGTTAAGCAAAATAATGAATCAGTGCAATAAGTTTGGTGTCATTATTCAGAGACTACGTTTAACAAATTTAAAGACAAGATAAGAAGCATATTTTCTAAATAAATAATACTCTGATAAATAAAACAATAGATAAAAACAGAGTGATCATTCATTTTTCATATAACTCTCATCAATCGTGAGATCAGATCGGTCAAAGCCATTTAAGCCAGCCAGTCACACGTTGCAAATCCAATGAGACAATAGTCACTTAGATAAACTACCCTTCACCTACAAAATAAACAAATAAATGAACTAATATAGTTTTGTGATGATATCTGAGCACTGTGATAGCATCATTGAGCTCCCAGTGGATTTAGAAATGTGTGCCATCCATCAAACGATGCAGCGCCAAACCGCTCCCATTTGCCACACTCCGAGGATGTCAACAAGTTTATCTCCTTGGATTACTGCTCTGGCCAGCACCCAAACAGTCAGGGATGTGGCATCGGCGCACAGGGCAACTGTTCCAGCTGAAGAGTTTATTTCTGGCCCTGACAGATGCGAATAACATGACTCCAGAAAACCTTAGCAAATCCTCGCTGTGACACATCAACAGCATCACTTAGTGTGAAATGGCAATCTGTTATTTGTTGACTACGCTGATGCATTTAGGGACAACACAAGCAGGTCAGTTTTAGAAAAAAGACATTCACCTGTTTTTCACTGCTGTCTGAGCTGTGTGCTCTATATCTGCAGGATATAGGTGAACGGCTGCAGGCTCTGATGCTGTTCAAGAGGGTTGTTGCTGCACATATGGCGGGGGAATGCATTTGCTCACATCTCTTTGTTGATATAACGGCGTTCAGTTGAGATTTGTGCCACGCAACGGCTATTTTTCTATGATACAACTATGTGACAAAGGTTGATTGGACCATTTTGGCCACATGAGCTGCTTTCAGACTGATGGAAATAATGGCAGATCTGAGAGGAGCTATCACTAATCCACATCAAAAATAGGTCTAAACGGTGCGTCTGTGATATACAAGACTCGGTCCCGGTTCTGCAGCTCGGCATTTGTGAAAACTAATCATATTAATAGAGAGAAAACAACAGAAAACACGGACACACACACAGTGAAACAACTTGTTCTCATGACCTCAATA
The DNA here is from genome assembly GCF_033807715.1 of Cololabis saira. Classification (NCBI taxonomy): domain Eukaryota; kingdom Metazoa; phylum Chordata; class Actinopteri; order Beloniformes; family Belonidae; genus Cololabis; species Cololabis saira. The sequence continues at coordinate 15,871,323 of NC_084606.1, read as the reverse complement.
AATAACCCGTGCATCCGAGCAGATTAAAGGGTCGTTAAAGCCTTCAGAGACTGCAGACACTGAAACAATCAGATCACAAACACCACACAGGCACAAAAAAAGATGTTTGGACCGACTCGGGAGGTACTGTGCTGTCCAGGGAAACGTATCAAAACAACTCAGAGGGACAACGGGAATGTCATTATCTCCACTTATGAGATCGGAAACAGTTCGGGAGTAAATGTGTTTTAATAAGTTCACAAATAAAAAGCACCATTGCTATTATTTCTGTTATTATTAGTAGTAAAAGTTGTCGTATATGTGAAAGCTTTCTCACGAATAACTGGCAAGTACAGTAACTTTATCTGTTTATTGGAGAAAGTGTGAAGAAGAAACTCTGGAAAGGGTGCAAAATGTCAGACATGCTCGGCTTTTTTCATTATCTTATCCCCCAAATACAAGAATTTCGTGGCAAAGGTGTTAAAGGATTTGTTTTTCCATGCCTCATGAAGTGTTATTCTCACAGGTAAGTCCGTTTTGACTGTCGGTGGATGGATTTATGAGAAAGGCAAACTGATCCGTGCAACAGTGACAAACAGTGAGGGATGTAGCCAGACTGTTGGGGTTTCATGTGCTGTGGTTTTCCCACGCGTTGCACCTCCGAGGTTTCCTCAGACCCCAGCAGCAGAGGTCAGCGCAATCTTGCTCCTCGGAGCGCAGCCACGTGACTCTGTGAATGTCATATAAAACTGTTGATGCAGAGAGAAACTACTCTCTGGTGAACCCAAAGAAAACATCCCACGGTGCCAGATTCTGAAACCCTCCGCTGATTAGACTGAAACCCGATAACAATTTTGGTGAAGTGAGGCTTAAACAAACGCCGGCAGTGATTTACAGCAGGCGGGTTTCCATTGCGACCAGAAGTGTGTGTAAACACCCAGAAAGCAGCCAAACAGCCCAACAGCAGCCTGCTGCTGCAGCTGTGGCTGGGTCTCTTCACTGATCTATAATTTCAGTCAGAGGTCGTGCAGGTCGTGCAGGGGGGCGTGCACGCCCAGCCATTGCTTTTTCTTTTTCCCTTTTTCATCACGGTGGTTAAACAGTCTCACCTTAGAGGAGCCTGTCTGCGTGTCCACTTGCTGAGCCGGCGTGCCTCAAAAACGCGCCATGACTCACGCAATCTGCGCATCAGCACCCTCAAACCTGTCTGTGGTGGTGTGTGTGTCAGGGGCGAAAATCCCGGGGGGGACCGGGGGGACAAGCCCCCCCCATTAGTAAAGCTGTCCCCCCCTAGAATAATTTGAGACAGAATTAATAATTTTGGAACAATGCAGTAGTATTTAGTAGTGATGCACCAACATGAAAATTGTGGCCGAAACCGAAATCGAAAATAATAATAAACAGTAAAATCTCATTACACTTAAAACAAGAGTCATCACCAGAAAAATAACTTGTTATTCGACAATTTTCACCTGTTTCAAGTAAATTTTCACTTGAAATAAGTAGAAAAATCTGCCAGTGCGACAAGATTTATCTTATAAGCAAAACAATCTTGTTCCACTAGCAGATTTTTAAGTGAAAATCTACTCAAAACAGGTGAAAATTGTTGTTTTTTTCCAGTGATGAGTCTTGTTTTAAGTGTAATGAGATTTTTTTTAACTAAAAATGAGACATTTTAACTTGAAATAAGACAAATATTCTTGTTAAGATTGTGGGTTTTTGCAGTGTATTAGGTCAGATGTGCTGTATTATTGCCACCTTCCACCTAATACCATTGTTTTGTATTGCTCTAAGAAAGGTCTTCTGCCTGTTTGCAGGATAGATATGAAAATGTCAAAATGCTGTATTAAAGGAAGGCTAAAACTTTTATTCCTTGTCCCCCCCCTGGATTTATTCTCTAAAATGTTACTGTTTATTGCCCCCCCCCAACTATGAAACGGGATTTTCGCCCCTGGTGTGTGTGTGTGTGTGTGTGTGTGTGTGTGTGTGTGTGTGTGTGTGTGTGTGTGTGTGTGTGTGTGTGTGTGTGTGTGTGTGTGTGTGTGTCTGGTCTGGCACGACACGCGGAATCCAAACATTTCCCCTGGTGTCTCACATATTCCACGTTTCCACGGTGAATCCATCACGACCCACCGAGGGCCGGTGGAGGCGCGCACGTGGGACACACCTCCATTTGACATTGACACATATAAACCAGCTATAGGGCAGTCGGACACGCCCCCTAAGACCCCCCCCCCCCCCAACCCCTCTCAGTGCATCTTAGACCGACCCCCACCCTGGAAAATAAAAAAGAAAAGACAAAAAAAAGAAGCCCTTCTCCTGTAAACCGGGTCTCGCCTTGCAGGGTAGCCGGGTTAAGGCTGGTTTAGGCGCACAAAGGAGGAGTGCGGATGCGCCTCTCAGCCCTGCGGGGCCCGGGAGGGGGTGGGGGGGTGGATGGGGTCGATATGTGACTCAGGTCCATGCCAATACTGGCCTATATTCCGTGTGTGTTTGTGCCATGCCATTGCTGTCATGCCTTCGCGTTTCTGCAGAGAGATGGAGGGGGCGCAACAAAGACCCTCCGGCTGTGCCACACGTGCGTCCATAACACATTTATAACCAGCTCCTTTTGTCATGTGCTATGAGCTGAGCACGTTTTTTTTTTTTTTGTTCATCAATTTGCACAAAAATAAACAAAACAATGAATTGATGGATAAATGTAAAATTTACACTATTCATTTTTTGCGTTTCCCATCGTTAAAGCGATGATCCACCTTATATCCTCTTTTATAGCCGAATCTCCACAACACACAAAGCTGCAGGGAGCAGAAAAAACACATCTCGTCTGCTGGAAGTTGCACGGCTGCTGAATGAGAAATAACTCGAAATAACTAAGACTAGCCCCTGACTTTCCTGGGAGGATCACATCAAAACAAAAGAATAATAATAATCATTGTCCCTTGCTCATCTTTGAGTAAAAGCAGCAGGAAAAAAAAAACTCACCTTTTAATCTGCGACCAAACAGCAACCAGAAAAAAAACTCTTGTCAAAATTCAGAGACCTCTAACAAAATATAGAGCAAGTCTGCTTCTCCACTCGCGCAATTTCTTCTGGCTTTTTCTTTTTCCTCCTCCAACCTATCCCTCAGTCTTTCCGTGGTCTCCTGTTGGTTTACTTTCTCCGCACCTCCTCTTGTTTTTCCTCCGTGCCTTCTTCCTCTCACTCACCCACTGTTGATTTTTTTCTCCCGTTTCTCCAGCAGGAGGAAAATTGAGCACGCATAAAAAAAAAAAATACATATATAATTATATATGTAGCAGTCAATCAAAGGGAGAGATGGAGTTTTTAGGGGTGTGGGAATTTATCTGCAAATAAAACGACGACAAATGCGCCTTTAGTTTAGCCAGAAACGTTTAAAATAATAGTTAATACCCATTATAGTTCAAGTTGGGGTACTGGATAAACACCAATGTGACATTCACGGATAATAGTTTACTGATGCTGTTGGTTCCCCCCCCATCGGTTCACGGTGGTACAGTCCGTCCGTGCGGAGCTTGTGGCACCGAGCCGAGCTCGCATTCCCGCCCGGGTCCGAGCCATCCAGGTGTAGTAAACAAACACACCTGGAGTTAGAATTTGGTTGGAAAAACGAAACGAAGGGGAAGAAAAAACGTTTGTTTATGGAGGGGTTCGAACCTCGAGTGCAGAGGGTCGTCAGTGAGGGTCTGTGGTCCACTGGAGGAGTCAGGGTTCATTACATCTCCAAAAAGTTCAACACACGATGTTCACGGCCATTCAAAGCAGGGGCGTCAATTGGGTATGGCAAGGTATGGCAGCCGCAACACCTTGGCTTCAAGGGTTAAATGTAAATGTTTGTTTTTTTAAATACATTTATGGAATAACTACAAATGCAAATAAGAACAACATGATCGATTTCACTAGTTATTATACACTGCAAAAATTCAAAATCTTAACAAGAATATTTGTTTTATTTCTAGTTAAAATGTCTAATTTTTAGTCTCTTTTTTTAAATCTCATTACATTTAAGACAAGACTCAAAAACAACCATTTTCACCTGTTTCAAGTAGATTTTCACTTAAAATAAGTAGAAAAATCTGCCAATGGAACAAGATTTTTTTTGCTTGTAATAAGAAGATAAATCTTGTCCCACTGGCAGATTTTTCTACTTATTTCAAGTGAAAATTTACTTGAAACAGGTGAAAATGGTCAAATAACAAGTTATTTTTCTGGTAATGACTCTTGTTTTAAGTGTAATGAGATTTTTTGACTAAAAATTAGACATTTTAACTAGAAATAAGACAAATATTCCTGGTAAGATTTTGAGTTTTTGCAGTGAGCGAGACTGCATTTGAAAAAGTTCAAATTTTCTTGACCACACAGATTAGCTCCATAGCAGACTTCTGTGATGGGTATTTGCTGGACGTGTTGATTGATACTCTAGTTAAGTTCTGTGACTCGTAACCTTGCCATACCTTAGCTTCCACTGAATTGACGCCACTGATTCAAAGCCCTGAGAAGGGAAGCCAAGAGCTTTGGAGTCTTACTCACATGCACAGCAACATTCCTGGGATCAGTCTTGTATAAATAAAAGACAATATTAATATTGTCTGCATGTTGTTTTACAAGATTCCACATATACCTGATTGCACTACACAGTCCCTCTAGGCACATTCTTCACATCCTCTGGTTTCTCCCTTGATTCAAAAGTGTGTTGTTTTTACCCACAGCCACCCTGGGTTATAACACTGAAATCTGGATCACCTAATTCCAGCATTGATTACTCCAAATATGACAATACGTGGGTCAAAGTTATCAGAGAATGGTGGTGTCAAATTCAGACTGAAGCGTTATCATTGCTTTTTAATTCCAGCTGCTAAACGCATCCCCCACATCCGCAGAGTCCCCCCCCCCGGACTACTTTATACTTTATATTTCTACTTATACCACTACAGTCACTCTGCTGTAGATTTTTTCTGACATTCGTATATTTATATATTTTTTTGTACACAAGGAGACATGCCCTGTTCATTTTTATTCTACTTTATTTCTTGTTCTATTTGAGATTTTCATCGTCTTGCTGCTCAGTTGTCCTGCAATTGCCCCTCGGGGATGAATACAGTTTTCTGAATCTGAATTTGAATCTGAATCAGATTATTGCTTTACATACAGAAATGTCCAGTGGCAGCTTGGGCAGGGGTCGAAACTCCAGTCCTCAAGCATATTATAGATGTTTCCTGCTTTAATCTTACTCTGATATGACTGTCATTAACAGAGTTGTGTAGACTTGATGAAAAGCTGATGATGATCCATTCCTTTGAATCAGCTGATGCAACAGGAGAGTGTGCTCCAGGCTCACCTGGTTGAAAAAGAGGCTACAGTTCTCATGCAGCCGGCCCAGGTGCTGGTCCTGACCGATGGCTGCCACCTCTCTACTCCCATTTCCTGTCCAACTATTATCAATAAAGGCCAGTAGTGCCACAGAATCTAATGGCACTTTTCCTCTAGTACCTACTCGGCTCGACTCAACTCGGCCAAGTTTCTTTTCCATAACAATCCAGCACCTGGATCAGAAGTAGGAGGTTGGAGAAGCTGCTGTGACGTATTTGATTGTGTGATCTAAACGAATAAGACAACAACACTAAAGATGTACAACCTGGAGGAGATGATATATGTGCTGCTGGGTCTGTGACTTGTGAAAAAAAACAGTGAAAACAGTGAGGGCCCATAAAAGGAACTGCTGCAAATCCGAGCGCAAGTGGCGCAAGACCAAACTGCAGACAGACTAAGATCTATAAAGATATGCTCAGCACTTATAACAAAGAAATAAAGTAATCTAGATAGCAGTACTTCTCTCAAATCATCACTGACAATTCACATAACGCTAAGTTTCTTTTTAGCAAAATTGACACACTCATTAATCCTCCGAGACCAATACCCACTGAGTTCCACTCCTCTGATAAATGTAATTAATTTGCATTATACTTCAAATCTAAAACCCTGAACATTAGGAATAATATTGCGGCCTCCTCTGCTGGTGGACGTGACCCCTCTCCCTCTGCTCAGCACCGTAGCGCCAGCACTCTTTCCAACTTCACCCTTACTCAGTGCAGTGACATACAGGAAGTAGTACAACAGCTGAGCTCTGCGACCTGCTCTCTTGATCTTATGCCCACTAAACTGTTCAAAGATGTTTTTAACTGTATTGGTGTTGATGTACTCAAAATTGTAAATACCTTCCTACAGTCTGGAATCTTTCCCTCAGGTCTCAAACATGCTATTATAACACCATTGATAAAAAAGAGTAACCTTGATCCATTCACTGTTGAGAACTACAGGCCCATTTCAAACCTTCCATTCCTGGGGAAAATTCTGGAGAAGGTTGTCTACCAGCAATTACACAGGTATCTGTCATCTGTTTGATGCCTACCAGTCTGGTTTTAGAAAAAATCACAGTACAGAATCTGCCCTCGTCAGAGTTATCAATGATCTGAAGATTAACACAGACAACCACAAAGTCTCTATTCTGTTTCTTCTCGACTTTAGTGCAGCTTTTGATACTGTGGACCATGTCATTCTACTTCAGCGCCTTGAACAGTGTTTGGGCCTCAGAGGCTCAGTTCTTAACTGGTTTTCTTCATATCTAAGTGGTAGATCTTTCTCTGTTTCGGTCGGCAGCTATGAATCTGATAATGTCAGCATTCAATATGGAGTCCCACAAGGGTCAATTCTAGGTCCCCTACTTTTCAATTTGTATATGTTACCACTTGGGTCCATCATTCGCTGGGTTATTGCACTTTTCTTAAAATGGAATTATGGTTGTGATTATTGTTTTTCTCTTGTCATACTATCTATTTCTGTTATTGTAAACTTGTAATTTTGTTTGTTTGTTTGTTTGTTTATGTATTTTGAGCACATTGAGTCCATGCTCATCATATGAAATGTGCTTTATAAATAAATTTGCCTTGCCTTGTGTTCCATATAAAGTTAAGAAATGAGAGTGAGAGAAGCTTCAAGCAGCAACGCTTTTTATTTTATTTAGTAGTTTGTCTAGGCGCTGCTAAAAAGTCTCTGCACCTCAGAGTTGGATCATGAAACAGACTTTTATGCTGCCATTTCCTGTCGAATAAAATGAACAAGAAGCCGCCGTCAGAGTCGCTCTTTCGCTGATGTCACATCCTGACTCAGACGTCTGACTCCAACCACCTGACCAATCGGTGGCCTGTAGTGTGATGACGTCAGATACAGCCGACTCAGCCGCTTAGAACCTCGGCAGAGTAGTTACAGAAAAAGTATCTACTAGGTACGGTTAGACCCCTAGTGGGAAAGCGCCAAACCGAGTGGAGCCGAGCCGGGCTGAGTAGGTACTAGTAGAAAAGCGGCATACGGTAAAACCCCAGATCATGATACTCCCACCGTAGCCTCTCAGAGTGGGCACCATCACTACCCGCCGCTCCCCTTTCCCTGACGATCCATCACTCTGGAGCAAGATTAATCTGGATTCATCAGGCTACATGCATTTTATATTGTTCCAGGGACATAATCAGGACTTTCTTTTGTTTAATTAGCCCCACTCATTGAAAAAAAAAGACAGCATAAGACAAATTACTGGCACCCTGTTTGCTGACTATTAATCCACTTCACTGACAAAGGGACCTTTTGGGTGAGAAACAAAGTGATTGGCTTGGGAGGATCTGATAAACTCCACCCTCGGTTAATAAAGAAAAAAAACAATGATCTGTCACCTCCAAGTTTTAGTAAAATCTTGTTTAGTATGCTGGTTTACCGGATACAACCGGCCGGTTTACAGCTGTTGCCCATGGCAATCTTTACACTTAATTGTTGGTTTCACACCTGGCAGAATTAGGAAGCCATAAAACAGGCAATCATTTACTCAGTTTAACTAGTACTTACAGCCTTTTTCTTTACCTAAAAATTATATCCTTTTTCAAAAGCTGCCGCAGTTTCCAGAAGTCTTTATGAAACGTTTGCATTGCAGCACAAAAGCGTTCTTTCAGCCCCAGTCAAAGCACTTGGTTTAGGTCGCTGTGGTTGGCATTTCCACTCCCCTCCTGCCTTGTGCTGGGTGTGCTTGTTTTGAAATCAGTGTTGTAGCTTCGTCCTACTTACTTCTGACTTACTGCTAATGTAGAAAGATGTGAAATGTGCTGGTATTTAGCCACATTCACACAACCCAGCTAACGTTTCTGAATTTTTCCTTTGGTGCGACTCCTACCTGCTCATGCAACTATGGTGCGATTCATATCTGAGATCAGAGTTAAATACGAGACATAGGCAAGCGAGACGAGTGAGGACGGACCTACAAGTATTCTGCTTATATTCATGCACTGGAGTGACACCGTCAGCGCAGCCAAAATCAATCAGAAAAATGCAGCGACGTGATGGCGGTGAGTGGCGAGGTGTCACCAGCTGTCTGCATCCTGCCTGCTTCCTGCCTCGGGCTAATCTCCCACTTCAGTGTGGTCTCACACAAAAGACTTTCAGTTGCTTTTGATATGAAGTGGCAGAAGGTTGAAATACATCTGTTAAATTTACATAAAGCAATAAATGTTTGTATAATTGGGAGAACTGACTTTTGATTGGCGGCTGGGACAGCCAAGGTCATCCCTTTTGCTACCGAGCACTTAGCACTGTGTTAACTTCTGAGTACATCTTCTGAGTTGTGAATAAAGACAGAACATAGTGATTCACATTTTAAAGAGGATATGTGTTGAGGTGCTAATTATTTAGACTGCTGGCTGTGTGTCGACATGGGAAGTTCCCATCACAGACCGAGCTGGAGGAGCTAAGAGCAGCAGCCTGGGCTAACCGAGCGGCGGCCATCGGCCCATTAGGGATTAGGGATTCGCCCTGAAACGTTGGCTGGTAGATCCACAGCTCCTCCACTGTGGATCGGTCTGCTGTGGCCACACTGTAGGAAATGTTCGTAAAAATTACACTGAAAAACTGTAAAATAGCAACAGTAAAAGAACGTAAAATCCCAAATAGTACATCACTGTAGTAGATACATTATATTACCCTAAATCAAGAAAGAGTACATAACTATACTTTTTACTGTAATAATATGTAGAAATCACACAATTTTACTGTAAAAATATAATTTTTTGGTAAAAAATTTGAAAATACCGTAATATCACAAGCATGTAATTACCCTAAAATAAACTGTATTATTCTGTCTAAATTACAGATTTAGCTGATGTTTACATTTAAATTTACAGTATAAAACTGTTCAACATTATGCAAAAACATACTGTAATTTCTACATAAACAGGTTTACAATGTCTGTTTTTCATAGTAATTTACTGTAAACACAACAGTTCTCAACTATGAAATTCATGGTTGCCTGAAAAGCGTACCGTAATGTCATATACATTGTTACCGTATTTTTTTACGGTGAAATTCTGGCAACCACAGCTGCCAGTATGTTACCGTAAATTTCACAGTTTTTTTTTTCAGCTGTCTGGTACACAACAAGATGGAGAAAAGGTTGCTATCACCTCAAAGTTTTTGATTTGATACTCAGTTTTGACAACTATACGCATACCTGTCTCCGTTTTGGCCGGGAAACTTCCGTATTTCACCCCTCTTTCCCATCGTACTCCAGTATTAACATTTTCCCGTAAATCTCCCGTTTTATAATATAATCATTTTTAAACAGCAAGCTGAATTGTCACTAATCTCGCGAAACCTGCTGCTTGCTGTATCATGGGTGGCAGTTCTTGCGAGGTTAGTGGCAACAACAGGAACAAACTTGGAACAACAAATCAGAGATGGATGAATGTAACAAGAGAGAAGGCTTCTGCCAAAAAAGCGAAGACTTCGTGTAAATATCTCTAAAAATGAGAAACCGAAGTTACTTTCCTAAAGAGGAGCAGGATGGGGCTCAGCTATGCGTTCTGAAAGATGTGTAACTGCGATGTTACTGTCTCACGGGGGAAGGACTGATGTCAGCACCAGCGCAGCTGGAGGCCCAGAAACGCTTCTGAGAGCCACATGAGTGAAAATGACAAATTAAAAGAAAATGTAAATGTTTCACTTGAAGACAGTCAATGTATATATAAACTGAAAATATTTAAAACAAATACATGTGCTTTAATTAACTTTTGTGTTTTCATTTAGGTTCTATTATAGGAATTACATATATAGGAAGTACACAATATTTCAGTGTCAACAAAGGTCGGCCTAGCAGATTCTGAGCACATAATTGTAGTCTGTAAGTCGTTGACAGGTAGATATTTTAGTTTCTTCTCTGTCTTAAAATGTAACCTTGGTTTGGCTGGTGGGGCAGCTATTCACTTATTTTTAAATCCAACACTTGACAGCTATGACTATAAATATAACACATGTTTTTTTCACATGAGAACTTACCAATATAGAAGAAGGTTGATGTAATGTGTTGTTTGCGGTAAATACACATTTAATTCACGGTAACCAAATATTGTCGAATGACGCTTTAATATGGAGTATGGAGTATGGAGTAACAGTAAAGGTATTCATAAAGTAGTGAACATACACACATCTGTTTCTCTTTATTGAATCCATAGTGAGTTCCTTCACGCAGGAACAGGAGAAAAATAAACGTGCGTAATCCCAGCTGAGACTGCACTGCATAATAGCCTGGACCCCGAGTATCAGTCATCAGCTCTGTGGTTATGTAAGGCGGGTCACAGTTTCCCCAAGTGACACACTTAGTCATACTGGTTGACGGCATTGTTTCCTACGTGCGTTTTCCTGCTACACTTTGAATGAGGAAAAGAAAATCAGTATAATTACAATATTTATTTCAGGATTTCAAACATATACGTGCTTCCTCGTGCTTATTTTGTGGTATATTTCTCCTACTTGAGGATTTTCTAGACAAGTTTGGCAACAAATGATAGATTGTGTGAATGTTTTGGATGGATGTGGAGTAAAGCACGTGCTCCGAGCGTCACAGTTTCGTCGGTCGTCTCTGCAGCCCTTCGGGAAACACCTTACATAATGATCCTCCAGCTTCTGTCAGGATCGTTGTGTTTCACCAGGACACAATGATACTTGTTTAAATGAGTTAGTGTGTCACTGTGAACTCCACAAGTGAAGTCCCTGGAAACAAAAAAGCTGACTGGCTTCCCCACGTGTTTAAATGTTATGTCTTTGCAAAAGAAAACACATCAGTTCTTTTAGTTCACCTGTTTCCAGTGCTTTGTGACGTTATTTGCTGTATAATAAGCAGAGGTGGTACATGAGGAACTGAAGTTGTGCTCAGCGTCGGCTGCTGTTGTTGGTACAGTTATATTTGGTGGTCACAGCTTATCTGGGCCTCACAGCTGTGCAGCGTGCCGGGATTAAAACGCTGCCAGGTGATGTAACGCACTCCAACATAAGCATAGCCGTTTCTTGTGTTGATGTTTTTGCTTTGATGTAATGAGGCTTTCATTGAGAGCGCTTCCTCTCTCCGTTTATGTGTCGTGCTGTTTGTTCCCGGGTTGCGGCAGCCGATCTAGTGACACACTCATGTCAAGGCTTAGCGGTTACTCCAGTGAAGTGGAGAGCAACTCTTATGTTTTCTTCCACTGAATAAACCATGTTTTTGGAGGTGATATTACTCTCAAAATCAGATATATGAGCTGTTTCTGGGGCACTATGCTAGCTTATGATGATTTTGATCATGAATTTAAATATACTGCCTCCAATATATTGTATTGTTAATAATATCAACAGTGATGGATTCAGTCTTCATTTATTTTATATCCACATTTCTTCACACTTGTAAATCTTCTAAATAATGATGGATTGAATATATGAGAATATATGAGATTTAGGCTTCTTTGCATTTGAACATTTACTTCGTACATACAGTCCACGATCTGATGATACCAGGTTATTTTATTGCTAAAACTAGCCACCAAAACAAGAAAGTATGAACAAATTATGCAAACACTCAAAATGGTACAGTGTTTTATTTTTTTTTTATTGTTATTTTTATCGTTGGCTTTGTCTCGAACACAACAAAACCCAATCAAATTAAAAGCATCAAAATATAAAAAAAGCAAAACAATTTAACAGTCTCATTCAAAAATAAAACACACAGCAAAACAATGTGTTCGAGAGGGAACAGGAGGAAGCAGAACGCTTATGTGTGTGACTTTAAAGGCAGGGATGCCTTTAATGATGCTGGTCCTTATCCAGAAAATCCTTGAACTCCACTCGCAGTAAAAAGAATTGCAATATGGTTTGTAGCATTGCAATGTTTCAGCTAGTTTTGGTTCGGTTACATTAAAAAATGATAACCATGTGAATATGCAGAATGTTTTGGCAATGCTCAAGAATGTGGTACGTGACATCGTCTGGCTTCTTCTAATCAATCACATCTGAGGGTGTTCCTTAGCATGCAATAGTAAAAGACTTCAGAAGCAGCAAAAAAGGCAGAGTTCACTCGTGGAAATACAGTCTCAAAGTGCTCTTTGTTTATCTACCTGCCTTCTTGGCTTGAACATCCATTGAGCCTTTAAGCCCCTAAAAAAATGTCTGTTCTCCCCAAATTTTTCTGTTATCAAATGAAAGCCAGCAAGAAAGCAAATAATCCAAAAAAGCCGCCAGGCCAACTTTGAATCCCTGTCCCACTCATCTTTTGACAACAACCTATGGGTAAGACCCTTGACCTCAGATGAGCCAATGACTGATGAGAATCAAGTTACATATGGGACAGAACTTGACGAGCACTACATGATCCTGAACTCCCACGTGTCTTGTCCTGTTTGTGCTAAAGCAAATTTAAAACAATGTGTATACCCGCAAATTAGGGTTGCTTTTCTGAGACGTCACCATTTCAATCAAGATATTATTCACATGAATCATCTAGACCCGAAGCGCGTTGTTGCAATAACACATCTCTGATGGAACGCACATGCTACTTGGCTACTTAAGGTCAAGTTAAACAGCATTTTATATAATTGGAGACTTGCCTCAAAGACTTGCCTTGAAGTACTTGTGTACTTGGCATGGCCTCTATTCCACCACACTATGGAAACAAAGCAATGCCCTTATCTCGACTGTGACTGGCCGAAAAACTCTGTTCCATCAAAGCTGTGTTATGGCAAAGATGATCTTTGAATCTACACGATTCAGGGGAATGACCTTTGGATTCAAATGGCAAATGTTGCTGAAAAGTGATCAGTTTGCAGGTATGAACGTGTCTGGGATGCCGTGGCCACCCCTGCATGCAATTACTTTTTCTTTTTTAATCCTTTTGTTTTTGGCAGCAGGGTGCAAGCAGCACTTATTTGCAGAATTCACACACTTATGACCTGTCCTGTATCCCATGAGGGTCTGTGGAGACTTCACTTCCTTATGATAGTGTTTCTTGGCCACCCTAAAATTTCCACTGGCTCCACCCAGGCCACCCCATTGAAAACTGCCTGGCTCCGCCACTGGGTGATAGTACCGGTTAGTACCTCCTTTTTCTGCACCTACTTGGAGTGGAAACCAAGTTGAGTCGGGATGAAAATGCAACGTCACCGGGCTGCAGGCCAGTGATTGGCCAGAGAGTAACGTCTCCTTCACACTAGGAATGGGTGATATTTTACCGTTCACGATAAACCGTCAAAAAAATTCCCCACGATAAGAATTTGTCATCTCGCGGTAAAAACGATAAATTCCCATTGGTGATGTTTTTGTGTAAAGCCGATTTATGGTTCTGTGTTAAATCCACACACAACGTACGTGAAGGAAGGAAGGAAGGAAGGAAGGAAGGAAGGAAGGAAGGAAGGAAGGAAGGAAGGAAGGAAGGAAGGAAGGAAGGAAGGAAGGAAGGAAGGAAGGAAGGAAGGAAGGAAGGAAGGAAGGAAGGAAGGAAGGATGGAAGGATGGATGGATGGAAGGGAGAAAACAAGGAAAGAAGGAAGGGAGAAAAGAGGAAGGGAATAAGGAAGGAGAGAGCAGGAGGAAGGAAGAGAAAAAGAAAGGAAGGAAATAAGGAAGGAAGGAAGGAAGGAAGGAAGGAAGGAAGGAAGGAAGGAAGGAAGGAAGGAAGGAAGGAAGGAAGGAAGGAAGGAAGGAAGGAAGGAAGGAAAGGGGAGAAGGAAGGGAGAAAAGAGGAAGGGAAGAAGGAAGGAGAGAGCAGGAGGAAAGAAGGAAGGAAGGAAGGAAGGAAGGAAGGAAGGAAGGAAGGAAGGAAGGAAGGAAGGAAGGAAGGAAGGAAGGAAGGAAGGAAGGAAGGAAGGAAGGAAGGAAGGAAGGAAATGAGCCTGAAAGAAAGAAAGGAAGAAAGAAAGAAAGAAAGAAAGAAAGAAAGAAAGAAAGAAAGAAAGAAAGAAAGAAAGAAAGAAAGAAAGAAAGAAAGAAAGAAAGAAAGAAAGAAAGAAAGAAAGAAAGAAAGAAAGAAAGAAAGAAAGAATGATAAATTCCCATTGATGACGTTTAGTAGTATTTAGTATCTTTTAGAGCAGTGATTTGGCTCCAAAGACTGAATTTGGTGATAGATTTATAGTTACAAAGGTGGAGTTGAATTGGTATTTTTTTATCGTCATTTTTATCGTTATCAGGATAAATGCCAGAAATTATCGTGATACATTTTTTAGTCCATACCGCCCATCCCTACTTCACACCCACCATTTAAAAACCCAACAGCCACCGCAATATATACAATAAATACTTTTCAGAAGAAAAATAGCAAGCAATGTCTGCTTGCATTGAATGCCCCAACCACATCGAGGTGGGTTCTGAACTGTAATGGCAAACAACTGAGACTGAGATGAGAAAAGTCGATTTGAAAACTGTATAATGGAAAAGGGACATAAGAGACTCAAGAAAGTGATGGGAGACTGACCAGGCAAATTACTTAACCCATCCTCCTATCCAAAGAGATTTCAAAAAATCCCAAAGGTTTCTTTTTTCTGCTTTAACAAAGATGAATGTCTGTTTCAAACTCATGTTACAGTTGTGGCTTGCTAGAACACGTGTCTACCCTGGACTGGCTGAAGTTTCCTGCAATCACAGGACCCATTTCCACTATCACGTTGCTCATAGAGGTTTTGGAGATTATACGCGTCTCATGTTGACCCCAGAAGTATTTGTTGTAAAACACCATTCTAGGAGTATTTAGCTTCAAACAACTTGCACCCCAGAATCATTAGACCCCAAAATTCTTTCTGTGAGGACAAAACCTCTTAAACCTATTATTGTAAATACAAGCAGTGAAGCCAGTTTTATGAGCATGTGTGCCATTTTTTCATCTTCCTGATCAACTGAAAAAAGCCATAACGATTCTTTTCTTACTGGTTCTCCAAATACAGTTAAGCCTTCAGTCAACTTGAGGCTGCTCCAGGATTTGCAGCTCTGGGAAAACCTGGAATCCCCTCACAGGAAGCTGTGGAGGAATTTCAAGGAGCAAACGAGGCCTGGATGAATTATTGTTGGAGGGAATTAATGTGTCAGGAAGGCAAGGCTATTTTATTTCTATAGCACACTTTAACAACAAGGTGATTCAAAGTGCTTAACAGAGACATTAAAAAATCAAATGATTTAAATTAAATTTAAATAATTTAAATAAACAGAGAGAAAGAAAGAAAAAAGAACAATACATCAAATCAGTAGTTAAAATGTGATCAAGTTTTGAAACTCAAGCTTAAAAGTATCAGTTCAGATTTTGAGTTTTATTCAAATGCAGCTGAGAACAGGTGAGTCTTTAAACTGGACTTAAATAATCGTAGTGTTTCAGCTGATCTGAGGCTTTCTGGGAGTTTGTTCCAGACATGTATAGCATAGAAGCTGAATGCAGCTTCTCCATGTCTGGTTCTGACTCTGGGAACTGATAAAAAACTAGATCCAGATGACCTGAAGGATCTGGAAGGTTCCTACTGGGTCAGGAAGTCACTGATGTATTTTGGCCCTGGACCATTCAAAACTTCATAGACCAGTATCAGAACTTGTCTATCCTCTAATGGACTTTAAATTCAGTGTAAAGACCTCAGAGTTGGACTGATGTGGTCCAGTTTGTTGGTGTTAGTGAGGACTGGAGCAGCAGAGTTCTGGATGAGCTGCAGTTGTCTAACTGACTTCTAAGGTAAACCTGTAAAGATGCTGTTACAATAATCAAGCTAAAGATGAATGCATGGACTAGTTTTTCCAGTACCTGTTGAAACATCACATCTTTTAACCTTGAAATATTATTAAGGTGATAGTAGCTGACTGAATCTGGCACTACACCCAGCTTTCTGGCCTCGTTGATGGTTTGCAGGTGAAGTTCTGTGGTGACCTGTAATCATTTCTCTTTGGCTACAAAGACAATTACCTCAGATTTCTTTTGTTTAACTGGAGAAAGTTGTGGCACATCCAGTCATTAATCTCCTCAATGCATTTACCAAGAGCACCGGGCCGGGTGACATTGCAACATGTATCTGTGTGTCATCTGCATAGCTATGGTAGTTTATTTTGTTGTTCTTTATCATCTCTGCCCGTGGGAGCATGTAGACGTTAAACAGAAGAAGTCCCAGGATTGAACCTTGGGGAACCCCACATGTGATTCTTGTCTGGTCAGATGTAAAGTTACCTGTTGACACAAAGTACTTCCTGTTCTCTATGCATGTTTTGTAACACAGTTTAACACAGTTCCGGAAAGACATGCCCAGTTCTCCAGTCATTTTTAGTAAAATATTGGGGTCAACTGAACAAATGCAGCACTGAGATCCAGTAAAACTAAAACTGACATGTTTTCACCGTCTGTATTCAGGCATATGTCATTAAACACTTTGGTCATAGCGTCTCAGTGCTGTGGTGCTGTCTAAAACCTGAGTGGAAGGCATCATAGCCGTTATTTTGTGTTAAAAAGTAATTCAACTGTTGAAAAACTGCTTTTTCAATGATCTTACTTAAAAATGGGAGATTTGATATGCCGCTGACACAGGAAGGTTTGTTTGTTACCCTGTCAACTGTAGTAAATAAGGCCGGAGCATTACAACTTTTTTTGGTGATGATGTCAGAGAAGTAGGACGTCCTTGCATTCCTCAGTTGTAAATTATACATTTCTATTAATAGATGTCATAATGAACCTGGAGGTTTGTTTTTCTCCATCTGTGCTCATCTTTCTGACACTCTTTTCATTTTTCACCAGTGTGGAATTTCACCATGGACACTTCTTCCTCCCAGAGATAACCTTCACCTTAGTGGGAGGAATAGTATCCATAACATTTAATATTTTAGCATTGATGCTACTAACCCCCCGGACAGTGCTGGCGTTAGAGAGAAAATCTGGCTAAAGGTCTCACTGCTGTTTTCAGTTAAACATCATTTGGAGATCACTGTTGTTGAGACATTTGTGTGCACAGAAATCGTCCTCCCAAAGAAGACACAAGAACGATCAGACACGCCCACATCAGACAAAGTAACCTTTGAGATGCTCAGACCCTTAGAGATCAGCAGGTCTAGATAGTAATGGGCGATATTTTACCATTCACGATATACCGTCAAAAAAATTCCCCACGGTAAAAATTTGTCATCTCGTGGTAAAAACGATAAATTCCCGTTGGTGATGTTTTTGTGTAAAGCCTGATTTATGGTTCTGCGTTAAATTGACGCAGAACCATAAATCAGCCTTAACAAACATGGCGGAAGGCGGATCTGAGAGCGAGGAGCTCTCTGTTAAACGAGGCTCCAGCTCCGTTATCTGGAACTGGCTTGGATTTAAAAAGAGAGATGAGGAGCAAACATCATCTATTATGTGCAGAGTCTGCAAAGAAACAGTGAGTGCAAAGGATGGCTATATATTTTTGTCCTCCATCATGTTGTCTTTTGCACTATTTTGTTACCCAACAGGAGGAAATGGTTGTTATATTTTGATATAACGTGTGACTATTACGAAAAAAAAATGCAATAGTATCTAATTTGTGGCATGTTCCAACCACAGGTTAATTTGCACATTTTATTTATATTAGAAGAGGTCATCACTGATTGGATTTTATTTTCAGTGAACTTTTATTTATTTGTCCTGTTTCTTTATTTATCAGGTTGTATTTTTTTCTACTTTGTGATTTTATGAGCTAAGAAAACTGTTTGCACTGTTATCCCACTGTTTAAGCCATACAGTTTGAATAAATGTTGAATCTGTTCTTACATTTCAAACTTGTTTCATTTGAGTCATTACAGTTTTGCAGTACAGGTGTACTAATTTAATTGGTTTTTATTAATTACATTTAATTGGTGTAGTTTAGTAGTATTTAGTATTCTTTTAGAGCAGTGTTTTGGGGGCTCCAAAGACTGAATGTGGTGATAGATTTATAGTTAAAAAGATGGAGTTGAATTGGTATTTTTTTTATCGTCATTTTTAATCGTTATCGGGATAAATGCCAAAAATAATCGTGATACATTTTTTAGTCCATACTGCCCATCCCTAGGTCTAGAGCAGGGGTCAGCAACCCGCGGCTCTAGAGCCGCATGCGGCTCTTTAGCGCCGCCCTAATGGCTCCCTGGAGCTTTTTCAAAAATGTTTGACCTTTTTTTTCTTCTTTTTTTCCTTTTTTTCCTTTTTTTCTATTTTTCCTCTTTTTTCCTTTTTTTCTTCCTTTTTCCTTTCCTTTTTAATCTCGACATTTCAACTTTTTTCTCAACATTTCAACTTTTTTCTCAACATTTTGACTTTTTTCTCAACATTTCCACTTTTTTCTCGAGATTGTACTTCAACATTAATCTCGACATTTCATATTTTTTCTCGACATTTTGACTTTTTTCTCAACTTTTCGACCTTTTTCTCGACATTTTGACTTTTTTCTCAACATTTCGACTTTTTTCTCAAAATTTCGACTTTTTTCTCAAAATTTCAACTTTTTTCTCGACATTTCGACTTTTTTCTTGACATTTTGACTTGTTTATCTCCACATTTCGCCTTTCGCCATTTGCCTTCATTCTAAGGCTTATACAAGACTTTTTTTTTGCGGCTCCAGACATATTTGTTTTTTGTGTTTTTGGTCCAATATGGCTCTTTCAACATGTTGGGTTGCCGACCCCTGGTCTAGAGTGTTCCACCTATTGTATGGAGCCTCTGTTACATGCTGAGTCAGCCCGAAGTAGTCCAGAATTACTAAGGTCTTTAGTCCTGAGGGTTGTCCACATGGATGTTAAAATCACCAACAATAATTACTCGGTCAAATTCAACACAGATCACAGACAGAGTTCACTGAGGTCATCAAAAAAGTCTGCACGGTATTTGGGGGGCCTGTAAACATTCACAAACACGACCCCTAATGACACCTTCAGCTGTACAGCCACATATTCAAAAGACTGAAAACTTCCAGGAGATACCTGCTTACATTGAAAGGATTCATTACGACTGCAACCCCTCCTCCTCTCCTGCTCTCTCTGGCCAGCAGTCTCTGTCTCAGCCGAGTGGACTTGTGCAATGCTCTCTCATCGTTTTAATTATTCATGCTCTATCAAAAGCCATGTAAAGAGACACATTTAAAACAGCTATAATCCGTCTGTTTGCGTTTTGCTAGACAGGATGAAATTCATTCTTAGAGCATGTAAAACTTCACCTTCATTTTGTCCTGACCTTTCTGCGACCTGAAGCCTCTTCACCCTTTAAATGAGCTCCCAGACGCAGCAGGAGCCACAGATAAGATCCCTGCACTCCGTCATAAAAGTGCTGTTATGGCAGGTTAAGTGGTTCAGGAAAGGTCTTTTCATTCTCCATATTTATTACATCAATCACTCCTGAACATAAAAATGACCCGGTCTGTTGGGGTTTCTTTTTCTTTTTTTTTTTTTTTGCACACCTCAAGCCGGGGAGCACTAGGAAAAAACATAACTTTGAGTGTAAACATGTCATTAAGCGGTGCAGAGAACTTTGTTTTTGTACCACTGCCAATAAAAAAGCTTGGCCAGTGGAATAAATTCTGCTGCAACACTTAACAAAAGCAAAATTTTCGACACACGGTGACTCGTGAACAATCAGCCTGGAAGTGTGTTTGTTGTTTTTTTTTTAAATATGGGCTGCTGAGTGTCAAAGATAAACAGCTTGAGGAGGATGTGACGGGTCGCACATCCAACATTTCACTCAAACACCTGGGTCGGTTTCTACCTCCCGTAGACTGCTGATTGTGCTCACTGCTGCTTCCCTTTCATCATAATCGAGTTCACCCACCGCGTCAATCAAATACCGGCGTGGTGTAATTCAGCATAGTGCTATTAAGATTATGAGATTTCAGCTTAATCATAATTGAACTGCAGGAAGCCAGACGGGTCCAGCTTGCCGGTCTGCTCTCTGGCTAAAAATCACGCCACAGTTTCCACACTTTCATTATCTCATTCACATCCTCGTCAGTTTCGGGCTCCTAGCAAGGGATTTTAGAAGTACGCAGAAGCAGAACATCAAATCAGCCAGGCGATAACCGATCACGCTCACATTGCGACTGGATCATGATCAGGTGTAAGCGCAGTTCCTTACATCCGGATGTGTTTTGTTGGAAAACATCAGTCTTGGATGATTAAAGCTTATTGATCTCCACCTCTTCTTGAAACAAAAGCTCCATCATGTTTTACAGGCAGCGACGGCAGTGTTTTCAACTGCAACATTGTTTTTCTTGATCTGGGACGTGATGCACATATTTACCATCTCAATCTTGTTCACCTGTTTACTGTCTCAGTCACACGCCTATGAGAACAGTGTTGCAGCTGTGTTTGCTTAGGAGCTTGAGGCCGGATTGTGGCAAGATTTATGAAAAAAATCCGTATACATTTTAAGTTTTCTAGTAATAATGTCAGATGAAGCGTTCCAAACCCAAAAGAATGAGCCCTCTCTCCTTTGCCTTGAACAGGCTGTGTGCTGAAAAATGTGCTGCAATTCGGTCCCGAATTTCCCGCGCTGGGCTGCGGATGTGACGTCACATGACGCTGCATGTGCGTTCTCCACGTTCTCCCGTGCCGGCTTCGCTGTTGGCTGCAGTACCCCCAACGGCCGTCGTGGTGAAGGGTGGCGCTAGAGAGTCTCATTTCTTAAAAGGAGCCTGAAGCTCCTTTAATGGTTCTTTGGCACATGGAGGTGCTGGAACTTGAATTTCAGATTTTTTGATTGGCGTTAGAGTTATCATCTTCCAAAGTCAAAGCCACCCGTTATCGATACATGTCCTCATGCAACGTCTTGCTCATGGAGATCAGATGTAATCCTAATGCAAACGCCATGAAAGTATGCATGGGTCCATGAACAGCATGAGTGCAAGGCCATTCATCATGCGAGTCCTTTTTGTGCCATTTCCTCCAGCAGCTTTGTTCTCTTTTCCATTCGGTGTTGACTCAGATATGAAAAATGTTCCCCTCCTTGAAATATATCATAGAGCAGAAGGGCCTGAAAACAAAATCATTATCCAAAAGATACTGAAGACCTTTATAGTATTTTTCTGGAGTAGTTACCATAAGTAATCCCACTTTCATTAATATAGAAATATTGATTAGAGCCCCTCAGGACACGGAGGTCAGAAATGGTAGACCCTGAAGTGAAATACTGTCCTGAGAGGAACTTATTGAATTTCATTAGAGTGAATGGTTGCTCAAAGGAACCAACTATGGTGTCAAAAACAGGGACTGTAACTTAATGTATGTCCTTGTAAAGTCTATAAATTGTATTAATTTAGCTCTAGGATAAATCATCCAAGATGTTCTCTGTGTAGAATTATTAAAATGCTGTCTAGTAGGGGCATGGTGTTGCAGCTGGAAGTGCAGCCGTCTCACAGCAAGAAGGTCCTGGGTTCTATTCCCACCGGGGACGCTGTGGGCGCTGAATGCGTGTTAAGGACCAATCCCAATACACCCCCTACTTTCTACCACTACCCTAAAAAAAGAAGCCACAGATTTTAGGGCACTTGAAATCTTCCCAGGGCCACTCCCCCTACTCCTACTTTCAGCACCACCCCTAAAATCAGGAAGCAGAGAGCCAAAAGCTGTTTTAATTTCAGCTGTAGCGCTGTTAATATGCCACTTTATTAAGTTTTAATATTTTTTCAGGCGTAAAAGTAACCGTTAAGATCCCCAACCTGGGCTCAGTTTATCCAAATAACGCCTGTTAAGAAATTTGGTCTGATGTTTTCGGCGATGATAAGAGTCCGGGGCGCAGCAGCAGCAGCAGCTGAAGTACAGACGTGATCGTCAGATCAACCTGCGCCGTAGTCCCGGAAAGAGAAACCTGCAGCTCTGTGGAGAATTACCGCTGGCTGAAATAAATCATTTAGGAAGATAAATGTTGGTTTAATAGATGAAATCTAACAGTTGTAGCTACGCCTGTTAAGAAATTTGCTCCGAAAATTTTGGGATTTCTGCCTGCCGGCTCCGGAGCTGATTTATGGATCTGCGTTAAAACGATACAGAGCCTACGGCGTAAGGTACGGCGTAGGGTTGGTGTAACGCGGAACCATAAATCAGCCTTTATTCTGGCGAGGTTGCAACAACGGGCAAACGAGTGATTATGTACATTCACTGAGTGAATATTATGAAAGTAATATATATATTTCTTGCTAGAAATGCAATCAAAATGCATTTTTATGCAGAAACTAATTCAAAATATTGATTTTATTCACTAAAAAATAAGAAATGTCGGCCATGTTTTTTTTTTTTATTCAGTCCGCAAATGACGCCAAAAAGCATTCTGGGAAATTTTTCTGGCCCTCGGTCAACTAGTGTGCATCCGAAATCCCTCGCTGTGTAGGGCTAGATTCATAGCCACTACCCCTCGTTTTCAGCACTTCCCCTAGATGAAAAGAGGAATTGGGACACCACTACCCTCACGGGGAACGCGCAAAATTTAGGGGTAGGGCTGAAAAGTAGGGGAAGTGGGTGTATTGGGACAGGGCCTAAGACCTGAGCTCAGTGCAGGCCCTCGCGGGGTTGGTAGAGGGAGCAATGCCCAGGACTGTCACTTAGGTAGGAGCACTGGGTGATGAAAATGGGGAAAAAAATTGGGATAAAAAAAAAAAAAAGCTGTCTAGTGTTAACATTAATGCTACAATCATATAAAGCACAGGGGTCAAACTGAATCCACGGAGGGATGTCTGCATGTTTTAGATGTTTCACTGCTTTAACACACCTGATTCTAATTAATCATCATCACCAGCTTGTCATCAAAGTCTGGATAGTTCTGTTGGAGACACAGCTCCTTGTATCATGGTGTGCTAAAAAAGGGACACATCTAAAACATGCAGGACACCGGCCCTTGAGGACTGGAGTCCCTGATATAAAGGCACTGTAGGTAATAACTCACCTTCTCTTTAACTGTGTAAATTCATTGCCGGTCGATGTTCTGGACTCGACTGGTCCAGTTCCTGTAAGATGGATGGATCCAGTCCTCACATGAAATAATGAGTCAGTTTACTATCAGCAGTCAACCCAGCATTCGTGTCAGATTGCATGAGAATAAATTGGAGTAGGTTTCGTTTCTCTGTGGTGTTTGCACTCCCAGTCAGGATTCAGTCCAGGAACTTCCTTGCTGTTAGGCCCCATACTGCTCTATTACCTGAGATGCAAGCTAATTTAAGTATTAATCATGATTATTTTTCCAGGAAAATTTTTCTGGAAAGATGTACATTCAGTTTTGACAAAAGTACTTGGATATGAGATTCCATTAACATGTACTGTCTTATACTTGTGTCATATTGCAACGGTAGTGCCGGCAGAGGATCACTGGTTGGTTAAGACACTCCTTACAGCTCCTAGGAAAACCATCACTAGAGCTTGGTATAAACCTGAATCGCCTACTTTTAAACAGTGGCTGGATATTATTAAAGAAATATCGACGATGGAAAGACTGACCCATATCCTGAGTTTGAGGGAAGGGCTATTTGAGAAGAGATGGCAAAAGTGGACATTTTATCTACAGAAAGCATAAGGATGCGGGCCTCTTTTTTTTTCTTCCTCCTTTCTTTTTTTTTGGATAGATTATTAATGTGCTAACCCACAAGTTTATGTTTGTTTTTCTACTTTTTATTTGTTTGTTTGTTGCACGGTGAATATACAGATAATTTTTGTGATCTGGTTAAAATGTGCAGTTGTAATAAACTGAAAATCTATTAAACACAAAGTGACAAAAAAAAATCATGATTATTTTTTCATTTTCCCTTGCTTTTAATATCATTGCATTCTTATGATGAGTCCCCAAATGTATCCCTCTACATGATCTGAAATCAATGTCATTCATTACAACCATTCATTTTCCAAAGTATTTTTTACAGAAGCAGAATACTGACTGTTAAATAAAATAGTTGTTTGTCCGTTATCTGATACCCCCCTTCAAAATAAAACAGCTGAATGAGAGCGTTGATTCCATATTTTTTGCCAAGGGTTGGACACTGATGAACGGAGCAGGAATAAGACCAGGAAAAACAGCATTAATGATGAAACATGCTGTGGGAAAGTGTTCACTTCTCATCCCCTTGGGAACTTCTGGACGTATATTTTAGTATTACGCGTTGGCGTTGGTCACTGTCTTGGGGTGTGGTTCTGTTTTAAAGTTTGTCAGTTTGCTGTGGTACCCACTACTTTTCATCTGTCCTCTTTTGTCTTGTTATATGTCCATAAACCAGATTATTTCATTTAGTTACCTTGACGCTTCCTCTGTTTGTCTCTCTGCCACGTCTCGTTGCGGAAGCGCGCTCCGCGGTGAGACAGGCTGTTTATATCATCCTTGCAAGCGGAAGGGGCCGAGGCATGAGAGGTAACTTTTTCATTTATTATCATTTTGCACACTGGGGATTATCTTGGTTTGTGTCATTTAGGTTTGCAGGGTTTATAAATTGCATTAGGTGGTCCTGTTGTGCTTGAACCACTTTATGGGATTATGTTTGTTTGTTTGTTGGTGCAGAGCATCCCTCTGTGGATGGTCGCTACCCAATTAAAGTAATTTAGGTGAGGCCATGAAAGAGGGCTGCTGGCTGCTCACAGGGAGCTGTGCTGCGAGGAGAAGGGCTCTCCTGGCCTCCTCTGTCGAAAGGGATTATTGAGCAGTGGCAAAGTAAAATAGCAACTATCCTCTGAGCTGAAAACTGTCTATCCTTCGTTCCATTTTCCACCTGAAACTCCAGGTCCACACACCCGCTAGTGGGCGGATCACGTGGTATCTCACACATGCTCACAGGTGCAACCTGTAAAAATATAGTTTACCAAATCCAGTCTTCCAGATCTGCCCCTTTCCACTCTGTGCTGCTCAGTGATGCTTGTTTTTAATGCAGATTTTAATAAGATCCACGTTTATTTTCCAGTCTCTTCATGACAAAAACAGAATAGAGGACTCTGTCCCCCTTAAACCTGAATGGACCTCATTCCAAACATCTGTGTGGGACAGTGTCCTTGAAAAAAAGTTAAATCTGTGCTTGGTCCTAAAACAGGTCAACCCAAATAAGACTTTTAACGAATCACACCAGAAAGTGCAATGTCATGCATTTTATTTATTCATTTTTGTTTACTCTACCCATCTCTCAGCTGCTAACACCTTCAACCATGTGACCAAAACCAGGTAAAAAGGTTCACGGTTTGGTTTCAGTTTGCTGTTTTATTTTGAAACCCATGTCTGTGTTTCAGTTCTGACTTCCCTGGTTCCCATCTGTCCTGATTGTCTGTGTCTCGTCAACCCTTCCGTGTACAGTATAGCTGAATCCCAATCTCCACCCTCACAGACTCACACACTTACGTGCGCACTCCCGCGACTTGTGTAAGGGTTTAGGGCTGTCCCATTCCTAAAGTCGTTAAGTGCGTGAGGGCTCCCGGCAGACATTAGAGCCCTTACTGCTCACTCACCGTTTGGTCCGCATCTCCGCAGACTTTTGGAAAGGGAATTACCCACAATTCATTGCGTTGTGACATAAAAGGAGGTTACCAGGGAGAATGTAAACAAAACAGGGGGCGGAGGAAAAGGAACCATGTGTGACTGCGACTGTGAGACGAAAGAAGTTCACCTGTAAGTATAAATACATAGCCCACTGGTGATTTAAATTCAGAAACTGGTGTCCCGTGATGATTTTTCAACAGCCCTATTATTTCTTTTACAAACAGGGAGCGACCAACAAACGGAGGGAAGAAAACCAAAAAAAGGACAAATGAAGTTTTGGACTTTCTTCAAGACTAAAGACAAAAAGAGAGGCTGAGGGAGCTGGATGAAATGGAGGAGGAGAGGGAAAAGAAGAGGGATGACCAGTTATCTAAGTTAATTGACATTTTTGGGAAGATGGTGGACAAAATTTAGTTTTCTTCATCATTCTTTTATTCATGATTTGAGGTTCAATTTCTTTTGTTTTCATTTTATATTAGACAAATCCTCCGTTGACCTGGTGTTGAATAAACAAGACTTTTCTTTAATCTGAGTACAGTGTTTGAATTAAGATTCCCTATGTTAACAGAAATGCATACATGTAAATACTAGCAAGATAGTTTTAGATCCAACACAAACAAGTCAGGCAGTAATTTGGTTATTAATTTATTTATGACCACCAAATTTAAACAATTTCAGCAAGTTGTACAAAAACGTTGCAGTAAATAGTAATAATATAACTTTATATATAGAAATATTTAGCGCAGGATACCATCAATTTATACGCTCTCTTACAAAAATGAAATTACTCGGCGATTGAGCCTGGCATACTGGATGTGCTGGTATGGGTAGATTGAAAGAAATACACTACATTAACAAGGAAATACATATTGTACTGTGCGCATGTTTAAATTGTGTTTTTTGTTGAATTTTATGCTCCTTTATATAGGCTACCACTTTGTTTTCAAACATCCGTAGGATGATCATTCCCAAACCGGTACGTAACATTTTGTCTGACTAGGAATTTTGTAAATTGAAATGTTAAATAAAGTTTATAAAAAAAAAACACAAACGTTTTTATCTGACGTGTTTCCGGTATCTGCTAAGTGCTGTCCCATTCTTATTTCTACCATTTGGAGCCCTCACACCCTCTCACACTTGATCACTTCCAGCTGACGTCACTTAAGTCTGTGAGTGTTCAGGGCTGGAGGGTTTAGGGAGGAGATTGGGATTCAGCCCTAGTCTTGTCTTTCCCCTGCTCCCGGCTGGTCCGTACTCTTTGATCCTCCATGTTTCAGGTCTGGTTTTTTGGCTAAGCTCTTGTGTTTCTGTTATTCCTGCTCTGCAGCGTTTTTGGTTTGTTTTCGGCATAAATAAATCACCTTTTTGGAACTCCTGCCTCCCTGTGTCTCTCCTTTGCTTGGATCCTCATCTACCCATTCCTGACACAAAAGCTGACAGTGAATAAAAGACTCACAGTTTGATTAAAAAGTCACATTTCTTAGCTTGAAACTCACCGCCAGTCTGACCGAACCGATGATGCCTTCAGGATGGAAGGACAAACGTCTTGAAGAACAAAGAAGAGGAGGTCCAGCTGCCTAAATGAACGATGAATGATGAACACCTCAACTGGTGTAATCATATTGATCTCGTCTCCAAAAGATCCATGAAGATGCTAGGCATTTTGAGGAAAGTTCTCCCTTTAATTCATTCCTCAGCTTACTTAACCCTATATTATAGTTTCTTGTTCCCTCATTTAAATTATTGTAACATTGTTTGGGCAGCTAATTATCCGACTCATCTAAGAAAACTACTCTTATTGCAGAAGAGGTTTCTGAGATTGATCTCCCACTCCTCTAGATATGCGCCATCAGCGCCTCTTTTTCTGAAGTATCGACTCTTACCTATTGATAAGGTGAATGCCTATCAAACATGCCTTTTTATTCATAAGTTTATACACAGGAAACAAGATCTGCCTATTACTTTTCACAATTTCTTTATTCTGACAACAGACTTTCACTCATATCAAACAAGGTTTAGTAACAATAGCTTATCTATATCGTCCTCCCGAACCTCAAGTCACCAATTCAACATTACTTATAGAGGCCCCAAGCTCTGGTCTGACTTAAACTCTTCACTGAGGTCCACCTCCTCCCAATGCATTTTCAAAAAAAACCTAAAGGAATTTTTACTTTCCACAGGAACCTAATTTACTTTCTCTACTCGACCTTTAATTTTAATTTTATCGACCTTTAATTATATATTCTTTCTCATTGTTCTGCTTTTGTCACATTTTTTGTTCTTTCTTTGTGTTTTTTACTATTAGTTGTTTCAAGTACTTGAATTCCTGTTGCTATTGATCTTTGTCTTTTGTTGTTGTTTAGCTCATGCATGCTGTCTGCTTGTCCTTTGTTTTGTTTTTTTGACAGGGGTGGAACCTTGTATAAGTTCGCTATAGAACTTCGTTCCCTCCTTGCGCAGTGCTTCATGCATCTTTTTGTGCTAAATTAATAAACTCTAAACTCTAAACTCTAAATTCAAAGGCCGTGAGACTTATGTGCATTTTATTTATTGTTTCGTATTTGATCTCAATGATGTGAAATTTTAGCACTGAATGAGTGTGGGCATCCATTTATCACTTTCCTGTACCTGCTTATGTGATGCAAGGGGACCAGGGACCGTCCCAGCCGTCCCCACGCGGGAGACGGGTCACACCAGTCGTTGGGCAAAACGTATGCAGAGCAATTAACATCATTAATATTTATTGGCCTACTTCGAAGGGAGGACTCAAATCCTTCCTCAAACGGTAATTATGCCCATGCGATCATGTGCTCAGCCCGGGGCGTTTTGCATATCGCTGTTGTCTGCAGAAACAGCTCTTTTGATGTTTCTTCCCATGCTCATTCTGAACTGATGCATCCTGAAAACACTCTGTTGTAGAAAAGCCACCAAAACAATCAAACAACGTTATAATCCTTCACTGAGATCAGAATATGAAACCTGTTACCAGTCGATAGGTCGCCTTGACGATTAGACAGGAAGGGGGGGTTGTGGTGACGGCCGCCGGGAATGACAACCATCCCTTTGTTCCTCAAGGACGTTTGGCTCGACCCCCCTCTGATCGATCCCGTTCAGCGGTTATCGTCGGACGGGGTCACCGAGTCCACTTGCAGAGGCTTCTCTTATTATAGTAAGTTAGTACACAAGAATGTTGAACACCATCTGGGTTTTGTCTGTGCTGGCGGTTTAAATATAACCTGATGCAGAGTAAAGCGATGCAAAGGACGCAATAAATCTGACTCACAGGACAAAGGTAAATAACGCACAGAGAGGAAATGAGAATAGTCATTTGGTTGGGCACACAAATGGATTCTGGGCATTAATTCAATCTGTAATAAATAGCTGCGAATGCCACAGGAGGTGTAACAGCATCCTTACATAACGGGGTGAACAGGCCTTGAGTTAGTCATGTGACCTTAATCGTATATTGCGTTTGCAGAGCTCATCTTCATGTGCAGAAATATGTGAAATGCAGTTGGAGCTGCGATTTTGAATAATTCGTTCCTTTCTGTCTTGAAGGTGAAATGATCTGTTCTCCCCAACTTCTAAACTATGAGTGACTTGTTGTTTTTTTCTCCCTAGAAATACTTTAACGGCTGGAAACCCAGAGCACTTGATGGTCTGTCAGGTCTTCAGTGACGCTATTTCCCCCCTAAACACGACACCAGCCGCTCTGCTTTCTCTGCTCTCATACTCCAGCAACATGTAAGTGCTGGAAGTCATGTCAGACATGACAAGAAAACGACCTTGAAATTGTTGTTTTCATCTTTTGGTTTGAGCTCCTTTCGTGTCATTTTTCAACATAAACCTGCTGGCAAATTTAGTCTTCACAGTGATGTGCACGTTAACTCTCCTCAGCGTCTGGCTCTGTGTCAATCTGCCTCCTACTGCTCAGACTTACTCTCCACGCACGCACGCACGCACGCACGCACGCACGCACGCACGCACGCACGCACGCACGCACGCACGCACGCACGCACGCACGCACGCACGCACGCACGCACGCACGCACGCACGCACGCACGCACGCACGCAGGCACGCACACGCACACGCACACGCACACGCACACGCACACACACAAACTCAGACTAGTGCATCCCTACAACGCCTTGACGGAGGGGAAATTGAGTTATTTGAGGCCTAAAGTTAAGAGAACATCAGAAACTCAGTATTTGAGGCAGACTTTCTCTTTAGTGTCCGCGAGCGAGTGGAGAGGCTCTGGTGGGACCTGGCTTTTATGAGAGGAAGCACATGGAGAGGAAGAAAAAAAAAGATGAAAAAGAGGGGAGGAGTGGAGGTTACTGCCTCTCTTCCTGGATTATAGAATGGCGTATGTAAGTATAAGTTTCCTCACCGCTGGTAAAAATGTCTCCTGCTGTGCATAGATGAGGCAGTAAAAGATTTTACCAGGAGACAGAACTGGCAGAACGGTGGACGCCACATCACGCCGTGGTAAACATATGCAACAAGGCTGTACCGAAGCTTTACTGGTCATCGACACCTCCCCGGAGAGACCATGTGAGCTAAAAAACTCCCTTTGCATCACTTGAACATCACTAATTAGGGGAGGAGCTACCTGAAAGGGGCTCTTGCATTAACTTTAAATGCATCATTTATTTTAATTCTCGGAAAGCTACACTGTAACAACTCATGTCTAATGGCACTTTTCCACTAGCACCTACCGGTACTCGGCTCGACTCAACTTGGCCTGGTTTCTTTTCCATAACAATTCAGCAGCTGGAGCAGAAGTAGGAGGCTGGAGTGAAGCTGCTGTGACGTATTTGATTGTGTATCTAAATGAAGAAGACAACAACACTAACGATGTAGAACCTGGAGGAGATGATAAATGTGCTGCTGGGTCTGTGGCTTGTGTTCAATATCAAGTTAAAAAATGAGAGTGAGAGAAGCTTCAAGCAGCAACGCTTTTTAATTTTTTTTAGTTTGTCTCGGCGCTGCTGAAAAGTTTGTTGGTAGCTGAGCAGCTATGAAGTGACAGAGCTCCTGGTGGATCTTGTCGTAGATCCCTTTTTAATTCTCTCCTCAGCCACCAGGTTTATGAACATCTGCACCTCAGAGTTGGATCATGAAACAGACTTTTATGCTGCCATTGCCTGTCGGAATAAAATGAACAAGAAGTCGCCGTCAGAGTCGCTCTTTCGCTGATTTCCACCTCCTGACTCAGACGTCTGACTCCAACCCCCGACCAATCGGTGGCGTGTAGTGTGATGACGTCAGATACAGCCGACTCAGCCGCTTAGAACCTCGGCAGAGTAGTTACAGAAAAAGTATCTACTCGGCACGTTAGAAGAATTGAGATCCTGGTAAAAGTTCTTTCACCACACACATTTTTTGGGGGTTGGCCAAACTTTTGCTTCATGTTTTCTTCCCTTTCTCTTTCAAAAATATTATAAAAACAAATGATAGAAAAAGTCATGGAGGACTTGCTAGAGCAGGGGTCGGCAACCCGCGGCTCTAGAGCCGCATGCGGCTCTTTAGCGCCACCCTAGTGGCTCCTGGAGCTTTTTCAAAAATGTTTCACCTCTTTTTCCTTTTTTTCCCCCTTTTTTCTTCTTTTTTTTCTTCCTTTTTTCCTCTTTCTTTCTCTTTCTTTTCTCTTTTTTTTTCCTTTTTTTCTTTCTTTTCTTGTTTTTTTTGCTTTTTTCTTCTTTTTTTCCATTTTTTCTTCTTTTTTTCTTCCTTTTTTTCTCTTTCTTTGTCTTTTTTTCTCTTTTTTTCCTTTTTTTCTCTTTCTTTGTCTTTTTTTCTCTTTTTTTCCTTTTTTTCTTTCTTTTCTTGTTTTTTTTTCTTTTTTCTTCTTTCTTTCCTTTTTTTCCTCTTTTTTTCTTCCTTTTTCCTTTCCTTTTTAATCTCGACATTTCGGCTTTTTTCTCATTTTGGCTTTTTTCTCAACATTTCGACTTTTTTTCTCAACATGTGAACTTTTTTCTCGAGATTGTACTTCAACATTAATCTCAACATTTTGACTTTTTTCTCTAAATTTTGACTTTTTTCTCCACATTTTGACTTTTTTTTTCGACATTTCTCCTTTATACAAGGTTTATACAAGACCTTTCATTTTTTGCGGCTCCAGACATATTAGTTTTTTGTGTTTTTGGTCCAATATGGCTCTTTCAACATTTTGGGTTGCCGACCCCTGTGCTAGAGGAAACACAAACCTTCCACGTGGTCATGTTTACTGTACGCCTGGGGCAGATCAGATGTCCATGTCATTCCTGCATAACTTAACAGAAACAGGTGCACACACAACTGTGCATGAACGCGTACATGCCTGTGCACCAGCATGTGTGTATCTCCACGTGCACGATGTGAGACAGCTGCAGAATAAAGGGGTGAGGCGGGGGTGCAGTTGGGGCAGAAGGGGTGTGTCCCTGCACGGGATTGGCCCAGTGGGATGACTCTAGCGTAGGTG
The DNA here is from genome assembly GCF_033807715.1 of Cololabis saira. Taxonomy (NCBI): domain Eukaryota; kingdom Metazoa; phylum Chordata; class Actinopteri; order Beloniformes; family Belonidae; genus Cololabis; species Cololabis saira. The sequence continues at coordinate 15,839,076 of NC_084606.1, read as the reverse complement.
ACATCACAACACTGCGCCTGACCTACTTAAAGTGGCCGTGACGTCACAGCTGTCTCTTTCGCTTTGTTGCCATTTTTCCTCCGTCGCCCACTTCAAATCTCTTATACAACTCCCTCTCCCCCGTCTTTCACATGTATCCAGCCCTTTCTTGATCACACAGGGGCAACGGGAATAGAGTTAATCGGGAGAGGGAGGCAGAGAGGATGGAGGGGAGAATCATCCACCGTTGCCAATAACCCACTTTTCTGGAGATTAAAGCCATATTGATGAATATTAATGTGCTGGAAAGCAACTCTGGCCCCGCAGATTTCGACAAAACGAGGCGGCAAGCTCCCAGCGCACAGACAGAGACGCTCTCTGGACAGTGAGATGTGATGCATGTGTATTTTAACAGACACGTATTACATTGTTACATTACACAAGTAGGTGAAAAATACCACATGCACTCCGACGAGTATCTGTTTTTATCCCCACTCTCAATTCTGCAGTTATTCCATCCGTGAATAGATGACCGTGGGTTGAAATTGGAAACAATGACTGAAATAACATCATAGATGAGTCGCAAAGGAAGGAGGCTTCATGCTTGTCTAGTGACGGTGTAGTTTAACTACAGCTACAGCACGTCCCACAACTTAGTCATGGTGTGTGTCGGCATGCAGCGCTGCCTCATGCAAATTGGATCTTCTAGGAATTTCTCTTGCCATGACTATAGAAAGTGTCTCCACTAACCTTAGGAAGCACTGACTCGAGTCAAGAATCTCAGGTTATGTAAATAAATGTAAATAATCTTCATTTGTCAGTATACATCTCACAGAAATGAGTCACTCCTCTGCTTTCACCCATCCCTCGTCAGACTGGTGCAGTGGGCAGCCGCCTGGGGAGTAATCAGGATTAAGGACCTCGCTCAGGGGCCCAAAGGGGTTCAACTTGTTCGTTATGTGCACTATTCAATTAAAGGAGGCATATTATGTCAGTTTTTTCCAAAGGTGATATGTCTGTCGGCAGAGGTGGACAGAGTAGTCGACCCCAGTACTTGAGTAAGAGTACAAATACTACTGGTCAAAATTTACTCCGTTACAAGTAAAAGTAGCTCAGTCAAAATATTACTCAAGTAAGAGTAGAAAAGTACTTGCTTTAAAGGTACTTAAGTATCCAAAAGTAAATGCTTTTAAATTTACTTTAAGTAAAAGTAAGAGTAAGAGTAAGAGTAAATTTCTTATTTTCCACATCAGTAAATTACTATATTTCTTCTAAATTAATTTAAGGATGTTTTAACTCTTGTTTCTGAGAATTAACTCTTTGAAACCAGCTGCACTGATGTGCTGCTTTTAGAACCACAATGTTATATAAAACCTGCAGAAACACCAAAAACAAATCAAATGAATGGGATCATAAGAGGACAGCAGATGATGCAGAGTTTATTAACAATCATGAACTGAAACCAAATGAACCTGCACCATCCAACTAAGTCTGGATCCCCCTCCTGACGCAGGCGTAGCCATTGTTGCGGCTATGTCTTGACTTGTTGCGGCTCTGTCTTGACTTGTTGCGGCTCTGTCTTGACAAACGCAGGCTACTTTGGCGGTATCGTTTTGAGGAGGCTTGAATTATTTCCGCTTTACGTACATCCCAGTGGAGAGCGTGCACTGTGATAGGTCTGCTCCTTTGACAAAAACAGCTTGTGTCCAATAGGATTTTAGGGAAGAAGAAAAAAGAGCAGACCTGAAAGTAACGAGTACTTTTCAGCCTTCCTAGAAATTTACTCGGGTAAAAGTAAAAATATTTGTCTTGGAAATGTATTCAAGTAAGAGTAATAAGTACCAAAGAAATCTAATACTCAAGTAAAGTGAAAATCCTCCGGATATGTACTTAAGTACAGTACTCAAGTAAATTTACTCCGTTACTGTCCACCACTGTCTGTCGGTTGCTTTGTCAACATCCCCCAGAGATACGGTAGACGTGCTTCCTGTACAAGCATGTCTTTACAGCTCGGTTCATCACGGAGGACGGTTTTAGGGGGCGGGGTCAGTCACTACGCACACATTACCCACTTTTAAGGTACAACCAATAGAAAAGGATGTTGATATAGGTAGTAATAGAAAAGCTGGATCATTTTGCTGTGATGTTTACTTTACTTTTTTGTGCGTTTTTGAAATATTAGCTCGTTCAGACCAGCCTGGCCGCTCTTTCTGATCCTTTTCTTATCGTATACAAATAATTAATGTGGTCCCTCTCTACATTCAACTTTGATTCCAGGTAGCACTGAAGAAACTACCTCTGGATCCCTCTGGACATTACGGTAGAATGAGAAAACACATCCGAAACATTCATGCAGCGGAGCATGAACGCAGCGGAGTGACCGCTGACCTGGAAGTGTCCCGCTCCCACCAGGGACGTTCCTGTCTCAAGTGTTGCTTCGGTTGTGACTTCAGAGAAGATGCAGCTCTGCAGCCGCTCCGGGTTCATCCCAGCCGGGTCTCAGCGGAGGTCCGGGGAAAATTTATAATCACCGAGAGATTTTCTGATACGCTCACAAGCAACCTCAGAGGGATTTCAGTTCTTGGAAGAGGTTAAATATGAGGCCAGATAAGGGGCTGCAGTGAAGCTCTGGTAACACGAATGGGAAATACTGGTTTTATTTAGTCATCCAAGAAACATTTTGCTTTTTTTTTTTTTAAATCAACACAGGTTGTTTAAGAAACAATAATATGAATCATGCAGCTTCCTGCCTATTCAGTGTTCTTGCACCCCCCTCCAAGCTGCAGGATATGGCCTCACCTTTACTGGACAGAAGTCTGGCTTTAATCTCTGGTAGCTCCGGGGCAATGACTGCTGAGCCGGGACCCAGAAGTGGGACATGGACCCCTTGTCAGTGGGTCGCTGGCCTTTGCCTCAGGTACTAAAGCTCTGGAGTTGAAGCTACATAGGTTTGAAACCACTTCTCAATTCTCAGTTTCATGGTTGCATGAACACAACGTTTAATCCTGTACAATCTGAGGTCCAAACTCCAATTTTTTTCCCATTTTATACATTTGGGAGGTTTACAACGTTCCTTAATGTGGGTCACAACTTTTCATTTCAGAGTGGCCGTGGGTCCTGAAGCTGGATCAGCTTAGAACAGGGGTCAGCAACCTAAAATGTTGAAAGAGCCATATTGGACCAAAAACACAAAAAACAAATACGTCTGGAGCCGCAAAAAATGAAAAGTCTTGTATCAGCCTTAGAATGAAGACAACACATGCTGCATGTTTCTATATTAGTTATAACTGGGGGAAAAACATTTTTTTTCATTATGCACTTCGAGAAAAAAGTGGAAATGTTGAGAAAAAAGTGGAAATTTCGAGATTAATGTTAAAGTAAAATCTTGAGAAAAAAGTCGAAATATTGAGAAAAAAGTCGAAATGTTGAGAAAAAAGTCGAAATGTTGAGAAAAAAGTCGAAATGTCAAGAAAAAAGTCGAAATGTTGAGAAAAAAGTCGAAATGTCAAGAAAAAAGTCGAAATGTTGAGAAAAAAGTTGAAATTTCGAGAAAAAAGTTGAAATTTCGAGATTAATGTTAAAGTAAAATCTTGAGAAAAAAGTCGAAATATTGAGAAAAAAGTCGAAATGTTGAGAAAAAAGTCGAAATGTCAAGAAAAAAGTCGAAATGTTGAGAAAAAAGTCGAAATGTCAAGAAAAAAGTCGAAATGTTGAGAAAATAGTCGAAATGTCGAGATTAAAAAGGAAAGGAAAAAAGAAAAAAGGGGAAAAAAAGAAAAAAAGAAGAAAAAAAGAAGGAAAAAGGGAAAAAAAGAAGAAAAAAAGGAAAAAAAAAGGTCAAACATTTTTGAAAAAGCTCCAGGAGCCACTAGGGCGGCGCTAAAGAGCCACATGCGGCTCTGGAGCCGCGGGTTGCCGACCCCTGGCTTAGAACAACTGCTCTGTATATATTTATGAACGACAAAAACCCTCATGACAATCTCAAAGAGAGGCGTGGATTAAGCTTCTTCTGATTGGTCATATTTGTGGAGCTAGCAGAGCTAACGACTCATCAGCAAACGTGGACCACTGAAGCTGGCGGGAGAATAGGACCATATAAGGAAATTATAAAAGAGGAAATATATCTTACCATCCCTAATCGTCATGCTGCCGCGCTTAGGGAAGTAATCGTCCGTTCGCACGAACCCAGCGTCAATCTTGATGTCACCGCCGAGAACCTGTTCAACTGCTGTAAAACATCTGCTGGCAGCTCTGCACGTATTTCTGAGGGGATCCATGCAAGGAGCTGGTGGGCAAAGCAACTTCGCTTTACAATTTGTGGACACGTTCCTCATCGGCTTTCCGCAGCAAAATGGGCTTCAAAACTGCTCCTCAGAATCCAGTCGGTCATGTGACCTGAAGCTTCTTCCATTGTCGTTTACAGACACCTGTGTGCAGCCACTGTATCATCACGGTTAGTTTGCTTCTTCTGTTCATTATTTTCCTTGAGTGGATTTTTACTTTGTGCTTTATGCAGACAGATCCTACGTTTTAAGGGATTTGCTGCTTCTCCTGCATCTGGATCCTCCACACCTCCTCTATAACAGGTATCTAAGTAGAATAAGTATAGTATGGCCTCTTACAGTAAGATTCAGACTGCAAGATATTTAACATTTAGTAATGGTGTTAACTGTTGTTGCTTTGCAGAAGTGCCTCCCCGATGCGTTCTGGCTTTGCTCTCAGCAGCAGCATGAGGGTGATGGCGCACGTACATAATTGTATTACAGTGGAAAACAGATGTATCAGCAGATTTTAGTTTCCCTCCCATGAATGGATTATCTGCGAGGAGCAGCAGCACCGGGGGCTGATCGCAGCTGCAGGGTCACGTATAATCTGCAGATACAGTCAGATCAGTCAACAATCAGCTCGCAGTGAGAGGGAAGGAGGAAGAACTGGAATGAAATGAGATTAAAAGTGTTATTATCGGTCTGTAGAGAAAAACAGGCCAAAAGAAAGTGATATGTGACCAAACGTGGCAACTGGGATCAAGGGATGTGGACAAGTGCTTTAAAACACAGAAATAAAGTAAAGTAAAACTAGATTAAATCCCATATTAGGACAAACAGGACACAGTGGAGGAGAGGAGGAAGATATCTCAGCTTTCTCCCTTTACTAAACATCACCAGAGGGAGAAGAAGAAGCACGAGGAAAAACAGCCCCAAGCAATTGTTCCTCCTCTTGTCCTGCTCCTTCGTCTCCTCTTCCTCACAATCCGTTTGTTTAGTGGAAGCCCTCTTTCTCTCTCATTTATATTCACACCAGCTGTAGAGCTAGTCACAGGGCGAGCTCTGCACAATACTACTGTTCACACACACACCGATACAGTCGGGTTCTTCTTTGTAAAGCCAAATTAAGTGCAGGCACGCAGAACAACAAAGGGCTCATGCACTTTCATCAAAAGCTGCGATGCATGTTTTGACAGGAGGTTCATTGTCGGATAAGAAAACTTGACCAGGCGACAAAAAGTCTGATTAAAAATATCCAAAAATACGTTTTTATACGGGAGCCAAACTTCTCTGCGTTTACAAGAGTCAGCTAGCGAATGGTTACGAACACAGAAAAGTGTGCCAACTAGAACTAGCTGGCAACCTGGGATGCAGAACAAACTTAAGGAAAACTTCTTCATTTACAGTTTGTTAATGCAACGACACCAGCCGGTCATGCTGTCCACACATCATAAGTTTTAGATTTCAAAATAAAGGACATTTTCCACCACCCCCTGTCCCACCAGCCAAACTATTACAAACAATTACAAACTACAATTATGTGCTCAGAATCTGCTAGTTCTACCTTTTTTGACACTGAAATACTGTGGACGTTCCTATGTATGTATATACCTGTATATGTATAATATAACCTAAATGAAAACACAAAGGGTAATTAAAGCACATTTATTTATTTTAAATATTTTCAGTTTATATACACATTGATTGTCATCAAGAGAAACATTTACATTTTCTTTTTATTTGACTAACATCGCAGTTACACGTCTTTCAGAACTCGTAACTGTAACATCCTGCTCCTCTTTAGGAAAGTACATTTTCTATCCCATTTTTAGAGATATTTACATGAATTCTTTGCTTTTTTTTGGCAGATATGCCTTCTGTCTGGTTATATCCATCAATTTCTGATTTTTTGTTCCGAGTTTGTTCCCGTTGTTGCCACTAACCTCGAGAGAACTGCCCCCCAGGCTGCAGCAGGGGGCCGTTCTCGCGAGGTAAGTGACAATTAAGTTTGGAGAGGCACAAGAATGCTTTTTAAAAATGATTATATTATAAAACGGGAAATTTATGGGAAAACACTAATATGGGACGGCGGGAAAGAGGTGTCAAATACGGTAGTTTCCCGACCAAAACGGGAGACTTGACAGGTATGCCACACATGTACATTCTCATATTCATAAAAGGCCTGGAAACGACTCAGAATGTTAGAGGCTCTATAACCAGGTTTGTGTGTGTGAAGCAGTGAGAATCCTGAATATTACACAACAAATCTGGACCAACACAGAACCTTGCTGAGAAACGCTGCCTGTAAACATACGCATAACCTGAAATCAGAGCTGTTGTGAAGATTGACACATTTGTGTGTCTGAAATGACTAAACAAAAAAGTAGATGTAACACAGTCTTTAAAAAAAGCTCTTATTGTGACATCACAGAGTGCACAGATTCGCTTTAATAATCATGCTGCATTTGATTTGAACTGAAAAGTGCAAAGTTGATGCACTAAACACATGTTGTAATGAGATCTGGACTCCAGAATGTCATCCTTCATTATAACCACTGCACATTTCGCAGTTTCATGGAAAAGGGGGCAATAAGTCCTTCAATGTCAGAAATGATCAGGTTTTCTTATTCTGAATACTTTTCCACCACCCTCCCACTAGTTACCTCCTGATAAACTGCTGTTTACCAATTCTAAATTAGACACATTTTCTTTCCTGAACTGCCATCTGTGCTTATTTTGGCCGGCGAGAACAGAACAGGAGAGAACAGAAGGTATGGATTCAACATGTGGTATGAAAGCAAAAACAAGCATATTTAAAGTCAGAGAAACTCCAGTAATAAATGTATTTAAAGGACAGGGAAATGAGGTGTCTCACGCACGCACGCACGCACGCACGCACGCACGCACGCACGCACGCACGCACGCACGCACGCACGCACGCACGCACGCACGCACGCACGCACGCACGCACGCACGCACGCACGCACGCACGCACACACCACAGGTGCTTTGCTCGAGACAGTTACACACACAAAGGCATAGATTTTTTGTTTCCTAATGTCGACATCATTATTCTTTTCTTAACTCTGTCTCTTCCCCGTTTCCCTACACTCACACTTCAAGTCCCCTGTTTCCCCACTTTCTGTCACATTGTCGTTATCACAGCAGCAGACATTCACACAAAGCTCCGAGTGACACTGATAAATCTCCCTGGAGGCTGACAGCTCCATCCCCCCCTGGCTCTCCAGCTCACCTCCCTCCCTCCCTCCCTCCCTCCTCTCCCCTCCTCTTGACCTCCCCACCTCCCCGTGCCTCTCCTCCCATCTCCTTACTCGTCTTCTGTTTCCTAATCTTCCCATCCCTTGGCCTGTCCCTGCCCGTCTCTCCTGTGACCCCGGAATGGCTTTGCTTTAATTTCTTCTCCATCGATCGGACCACATAATACACATAATACACATAATACACACATAAGATTACATCAGATTAGATTCAACTTTATTGTCATTACACATGTACAAGTACAGAGCATCGAAATGCAGTTTGGCATCCAACCAGAAGTGCAACAGAAAGTATTATAGTAAATAGAGTATATACAGATTATAAAGTGCTATACAAGAGGGTGGCTTAAGGCCTGACCTGGTACTATTGGTAATAAGTTAGACAAAAATAAGTAGATGGAGGAAATTAAAATTAAATAATATTAAATAATGCAGATATATAAACAACCTATCTGAGGTTGCTAAACTAATGCAAATATTCAGTGCATTGAGACTTGGGAGTACAAACAAATGGCATAAAGTGTCTACATTCATACACATTAAATGTTTTTTTTTTTAATTTCACCGGTGGAACAAACTTCCTGTAGACCTGAGGTCTGCTCCAATTGTCAGCTCCCTTAAATTAGGCCTAAAAACATTACTGTTTACTCAAGCTTACTCTTAAATGAAATACTTACCTGCTGTACTGTACTGCCCTTATTTTCACTAGCTTGTGCTTTTTATTATTTTACTCCTTTTCTCATAATTTTATTTACTGTACAATTATGTCTTGCTTCTTTTAATGTCGATGTAAAGCATCTTGAATCCCCTTGTGTTGAATTGTGCTATATAAATAAACTTGCCTTGCCTTGCATTGCCTTAATTATTTTCATTAAATGGTCCTAATTCCACCCATCCATGTCTTTATGTGGTCAGATTTTAGCCTTTAGACCTACTGACAGGTTGTTTTTTAATACGCCTGATTGTGCCTGATGCAGACTGACTGCTCAGTGTCAACACGATCCCTACCGACCTAATAGATCCATGCTACCGGCTCATCCATCATCTGTACCTGCTTCCTCCTCCTCGGGTCACATGGTCTGCTGGAGCCCGTCCCAGGAACACCCTGAACAGGTCGAGAGACTGCATATAGACACACAACCACACAAACCGCTTCCAGCCATTATCTATAACCTACCAGTGTCTTCATCTTCAGAGTCGCAGCCGACCCCAGCTCTCTCAGGGAAGAGGCATTTACACCACTGGCGGCTGGTGCAAAAAATGTTTGGGGGGGGCGCAATTTACCTTGGCATACATAGGGGTGTAACGGTACACAGAGGTCACGGTTAGGTACAAGCTTGGTACAATGGGGGAAAAAGAAAGGTAGAAAATAATATTTTGGTCCTGTAATTTTGAAAAATATAACCATCCAACAATGGCTTATTGGTCATAAGTTTTAATGAAGCAGTTCAGTTCTGCTGCAGTGGAAACAGAAAACTGAACATAAAGTAGGGGTTTAACATTTCAACAAGTTATTTTGTATTGTTTTTTTTCTTCCCGGTTTGGGTTCAGATTATTTTCTACATTAGAGAGAAGAAAGACGTGAACATTTCCATTGTTCTGTCTGAAATTTGTATTATTTGAAAAGATAACGGTCCTTTCTTTCAGATATTTGATCAACAAATATTATTTCAAAAGCAAGTGTCATTTAACTTATTTAAAGTAAACATAAAAATCTGGTTTGTGTAGTTCAGTTTGATTTTCTAAAAAAGACGGGGAATTAATTGTCCAATCACATTAGATAAATAAAAAAATAACATACTAGTACGTCACAATACTGATCGCTGAATCGTTGCTGATAACAGAGTTTATGGGACGAACACGACTGCGTCCCTTTACGAATCTAATTCAAAACAATTAAAAGATCCTCAGGTCACGTGCTTATCGAATGTTGGAGCGTTTACACTGGATTCTGTTTGACCGGCGCCCCTTACTTCCAGAAGTAAATAAAATAAAATAAAAAAAAACATTTTGGAACTAAATAAATATTTAAACAACATTTAATTACTATGGACAGTCACCCACAGACTGAAATAACACCTTCTTTTAATAATTATATGCATATTACATGTTTTTTATTTTATTTTTATTTTTATTTTATTCTTCTGTTGATTTGATGGGGGCGGCGCCCTAGCAACGACTTAAAATCAGGAGAACCCAACACAGAAAGTCTCCTCCTGGGACTATAATCAGGACTCGTGTTGACGCGAGACGACAGTGCTAAGCTCAAGCCCCCTCTCCAAGTAGCAATTTATTATCTTGCTGAGCGTCGATAGTCAGACGATCAATAGAACTGCCATGTCTGTGCAACGTAAAACACAGTTTTGACCTCGACGTGACATTTTGGATAATTAAGTGCAGATGATCTGTGGATTTCCATTCATCAGATCCTTCCGTCACCTCGTATAATCCCAGTGACAATGAATGATGTGGAGATCTCTGTGGAACGCACGCCATCACTTCTATGACTCCTTGCTTGCTTCTCATGCTGAAGATGCCCCTCTCTCTCTGGCTTGCTGACTCTATATTCTCTAAGTCGCTTCTGCCATGATGTCCAGTAGAGCTTTGTGAGGTAGTTCCATCCCTGCTGAAGCGACAGTACCATGAAGAGTCAGGCAGACGTGGCCAGAGACGACGAGTTGAGTCCAACGTTACTTCTGCTAGTTTTTTTATGGACAGGAGACGGCAAGCAAGATGTTACTTCCTAAAAGTGATCAAATAATCTGCCATATTAAGCTGAAATTGATACTTTAATGCAAAAAATAATGATTTTGTCTATAACTATTGACTATTTCCCAAAGGACCACCCCTCCCTTGATCAGAAGAAAGACATTGGGCTAACAACACATAATGAATAGAATAGAATATACCTTATTTAACCACAGTGCTCCAGTGCACAAATTACAAAGATAAAGACTAAATATAACAAGAGTCACAAACTAAAATGACCCAAATTATCCACGTATGTCACTGTGTCAAATGTGTTAAGAAACAGATGTCTGGTGCAACAACAAGAAAAAGAACCTTATAGGAGCATGAGGCTCCTTTTAAGAAATGAGACTCTCTAGCGCCACCCTTCACCACGACGGCCGTTGGGGGTACTGCAGCCAACAGTGAAGCCGGCACGGGAGAACGGGGAGAACGTGCATGCAGCGTCATGTGACGTCACATCCGCAGCACAGCGCGGGAAAATCGGCCTCAGAATTGCAGCACATTTTGCAGCACACAGCCTGTTCAAGGCAAAGGAGAGATACACTAGAGCAACCGGTCGGCAACCCGCGGCTCTAGAGCCGCATGCGGCTCTTTAGCGCCGCCCTAGTGGCTCCCTGGAACTTTTTCAAAAATGTTTGACCTTTTGTTCCCTTTTTTTCTTTTTTTTTCTTTTTTTCCTTTTTTTCTCTTTTTATTTCTTTTTTTCTTATTTTCCCTTTTTCTCTTTTCTTCTCTTTTTCTGTTTTTCTAAATTTTTTCTTCCTTTTTCCTTTTTTAATCTCGACACTGCGACTTTTTTCTCAACATTTCAACTTTTTTCTTGAGATTGTACTTCAACATTAATCTCGACATTTCGACTTTTTTCTCGAAATATCAACTTTTTTCTCGACATTTCGACTTTTTTCTCGACATTTCGACTTTTTTCTCGACATTTCGACTTTTTTCTCAACATTTTGACTTTTTTCTCGAAGTGCATAATGAAAAAAAATCTTCCCCCAGTTCTAACTAATATAAAACATGCAGCATGTGTTGCCTTCATTCTAAGGCTGATACAAGACTTTTCATTTTTTGCGGCTCCAGACACATTTGTTTTTTGTGTTTTTGGTCCAATACGGCTCTTTCAACATTTTGGGTTGCCGACCCCTGCGCTAGAGGAATCCTGCCTCATGCTCCTTTAACCTTAACCTTAACCTAACACAAATCTGTGGACAGTTATCAGCTGACTGACTGACTGACATAAATAAATGAATAAATAAATAAAAGAAAATCTCCAGAAAAGAAAAATTTAAAAAAAGTTTGGTTCATGTGTTAAATAGCAGAATTAAAACCTTTTTTTAACAGTTCCGCGGTGCTCTGCTTGGGCGGTTGGGGGAACTCCGGAGAAGGCCCTTAGGAATATTAGAAGTCCCACAGGTGTTACTAATAACATTATAATTACTTGTCCGGGTCCATTTGCACCAGCTGAGCCAGCGTTCCCAGCCCGGACTCAGCTGGTGCATCTAAGTGGCAACAGCAATTATTAATCTGATTAAAAGCTCGTTGGAACCGGACAACATGACCACAAACAGGAAGAATCTATTTCAGGCTATGCTGCAGAGGGATTACACAGTTTTATTCTCCTTTCCTACAATCTCTCAAAATTACACGTCTGTTTAAAGCATCGACACTTTTTAACGTCCGCGCATCCACGTTTTATAGTCGTTGACCGGATAATCTGAGTCAATCTGAGACACAAGGTCAAACTTGTGAAGCACTTTCCCAAATTTTAGAAGCAGAAAATTAAGATTAAAAGACTTTATTTTCTTTATCCCATAAGAGTCACTAAAAAAAAGTCAACCTTTAAAGAGATTTACGCTTTGTTGTTTGTTTGCTTGTTCATGTAATTCCCCCAACCTGCTAAACTCTTAACCTCCTAAACTCCAGTAATGAATGTGTAAATGGTTTGAGATCCAACTGAAAACCTTTGGACTTTAAACTCTTACAAACAAATTTGTCGTATTTATTATTTTATTATTAGGGCCTGAGCATTGACAGTGCGAAGGGGTCTTGTATCTAAAAGATTTTTTATTTTCTCGTTTTTCTTCCGACGAAAGGAGGGCCTTTTTGCCCCCCTAAACGTGCCCCAAAAGTCACCAAATTTTGCATGCAAGCCAGGCCTGGTGAAAGATTTGCTATTTAATGGTTTGCATTAATGGGCGTGGCCTAATGGCTCAACAGCGCCCCCTAGAAAACTTTGTGCCTCAAGCCCCACAATACGGTTTGACGTACATGCACGAAAATCGGTACACACCTGTATCATGTCGCAACTTAAAGAAAAGTATCTTGGCGCCATGGCCGAAACCGAACAAGAAGTCGGCCATTTTGAATTATTCGTGTAATTTTGGCGCAATTTATGCCATTCGTTTGGCAGTTAACACGGCCCGAACAGTAACGTGCACCCCAGGTGTGTTATACATCAAAATGTGCGTCTCCATCCTGCGACGACGCGCATTACTTTTCTCAGTCAAAAGCGTTACCATGGCGACAATAGACGCCAAAAAGCGCGCCCCCCCCTTCATCTGATTGGTCTATATTTGATAGTTCCTACTTTCTGCCATAACTTTTGAATGGTTTGACATAAAGACATGTGTGTGGTGTCATCGGACTCGGTTTTGAGTCCTTGAACAAAATAGGTGCAAATTAGCCCCGCCCCTTCATCTGATTGGTCGATATCTGATAGTTCCTACTTTCTGCCATAACTTTTGAATGGTTTGATATAGAGAGTCGTGGGTGGTGTCATCCCCTAAATATCCAAGCCTGAAGAATCTACATGCAAGTCATACAACCGCTTCCACTGCAGCACGCCTGAACGTGCACAAGGGTGCGAGGGCCCGTTCATCGCTGCTTGCAGCTTTAATTTTTATTATTTTAGTATTAATAGCAACGCAGTGAGCAGAAAAGCCCTAACTGCCTGAGCGGGAACTACATGGGTACAATCCCAGATCTGGAGACGCCTCCCGGGTCCTGAACGTTTGATGGGTAAACATTTAAGCACAGTGCCATTATTTTCTTGAGAACGTCATATATCCAGAGATGGATTTGGATAAAGATGTGGGTGAAGCCTCTCTGCGCTGCAGGGCCACAGATTCCGCTACAGTGTTCAATATCCTCCCATGTGACAGGGATCACGCCTCAGCTGGACATCAAGCTCCGACTGCACTGAACTGTTCATGCCACTCGTATCTGTTGTGATGTCTGATTGGAGTTCTGTCTGCAGTTAAATCTTTTACATAACTCATTGTGTTCTTTGTTGTTTTTCTGTTCCTTTTCATTTAATTTCACCATTTGTGTTTCTAGTCTTAAAGAAATGAGAATGCAGCTGCCAGATTCAGGCAGATCCAGATTCTGGGAAATACCCGAATCCTTTCACTGCAAACTTCTGTAGGCCTTTCCCTTTCAGCGCATATTGATTCTGTCACTGACTCATTAATGCCAGATGCCCTTCCTGACCCAGCCCTGCTCATATCCAGTATCTGGGTCTGGGGAACGGACTTGTGAAGCCTCGATCAGCTCGATTTACGGTGTATCTAAACCACTTCAGTGACTGAAAACACAAAGCCAACTGAGAAATAGCAAATGCAGACTTCCATCTTCATTAGCTCTGTTGCTTTTCAGTTCTATATTTAAGTCGCCTACATTTTTCTCTTTTTTTATTCGTACCAGAGCTTTCAAACCTTTAAATGAAGCTGGAGAGCAGTTGCTTTTTACACACCTGCCGAGCCGAGCCGAGCTCTGCAGCGAGGTCCGTGGCCTCCCTGAAAACACCCTGGTCTCCAAACCAAAGCAGCACCGTTTCTGTGGGCCGGTCTTGAAATGTGACTCCGGGACAGAATCTGCTGGCTGATTAATTACAGACGGAGGAAGTCAGACGGTTTCTTGAAATTGAGCAAGAAAGTTGAAGACCTCGGCTCTGCCATCGCTGCACATTCTTACACTCTGAATTAAATCTTCCCCTCTCCGTCTGCTCGCTACTCCTCCATCTGTCTCTGGTCTGCTGTGGATTCTTCATCTGTCAGTCCTTTTTCCATCCGTATCCTCATCATGTATCTCCCTACGTCTCCTCGTTAGTCAAAGTTCACCCTGACAACTTCTGCTTATTGATTACATATCCCTTTCCTTCCTACGTTCCCCCTTATTGCTGCCGACTCAATGTTTCTTGCATTCATTATCGAGTTCTGCGACCTCTGCAGCTTCCAGCCGGTGTCATGCATACCAATAAGGAAACAGAGTATTGACCCAGTCATAAAGTTGCAGACAAGCAATGCATCATGGAGCTTTGTCACCTCGTGTTTAGTTAAAGAGCTCAATCAAAATACTTGTTCCGTAACAGATACTAAAAACATTTATGAGGTGACTAAAGATGAGGATTTCTTACCTGAAGCCCTAAATGGGGGGAGAAAGTCCAAGCCGGAGACCTCCTGTATATTCAACGCTCTCTCCTAGTACACAAAACTAGCAAAGTGTTTAGATTTCACATTTTTTGGAAGTTTATTTGGGGTTAAAGTGATCCGGTCATGGTTATCTGGAAATGCAAACACAAGCTACTTGAAAATACTTCACCACGCATCCGATTACTGGAATATGTGTAAATATATTCAGGTCACAGACGTGACCAACGGACTCCTGTGCAACTTTACACTTTGCAGACAGCGTGCTTCCAAAACACCGTTGTCCATTAGAGCAAAGTATGAGAAATGCAGATTTGATGAAACGAATATACCACCTGGGAAAAGTTCATATGTGCATGGGAGGAATGTATGGTGCATCTCTGCAACCCAACAGGATGTTTGAGGGACTAGCTGTAGGGTAGACCTAATTAAGTATTTTTTAATTGTATGTATGTTAATAAGAGCCACATTTGTGAGAGTAATAACCGGAGTCAAATTCCCTGTCTGGCATGTTCAAACTGGGCCAATAAAGCTGATTCTGATTTAGTAATAAAATAAAGCTGCAGCCTGAACCGGTTTCTTCTGCCTCCTCCACCCTGCATGCAGCATGTTTGAATCATGCTCTCATTCTGTTGCACAAGCCGGTTTCCAAATCAAAGTCATCCGTTCGGCTGATGTTGCACCATCTATTGTGAAAAGTTTGCAAATACCCCAAGATGAGAAAACATGTTTTATTAACTTTCACCAGTGCAGCTTCGTCGGTGACGGAAGCAGACAAACATGGAGACTGACTGCACTACAAACTGACGAGGAAGAGGGCATCATCTCTGTGACATTGTATGCAGTGTGACGTGAGGAAAAAAAGATTTGGTGAAGAACAAAACACAAAAAAAAAACGGTGTAGTTGTGATGTTGACCGCCGCCCCCTGCTGGCCAGGAGGCGTCGGTGCAGCAGGAGCATGCGGTACTTTATAAGATCTACGTTAAACACAGAGCAGTTCACCTGAACACATCTTTATACCTGTTTTGTTAAAGTTACAGCTGCTGCAAGGTGTTTTTTTTGTTGGTTTTTTTTTTTAAAACATTTTTCTCAGAAACAGTCAAAATACAAAAAGGAATATAACCTGACATCAAACCGCTTACACTTTACTACTTCTTTACAGTTTGCTTGAATGTATGTAATCGTAGTGTGAACTTATCCAGTAGTGGAACATGGCAATTATTAAAAAAGTCAAAAACAATATGGAATATTGACAACGTGAAATAAAACTGGACAGAATCCGAAACGAGCAACACACGGTAGATAAACCTGCGGCCGCTGCGGCCGCTACGAGCACATGACCACTGCGTACGAGCCCGGAGCCCGGAAACCCAAGCAACCGTTGCGTTTACTCCTCGTGTCTTTGTGTGTGCGCCTCCTGTTCAGGACTCGTCGCCGTTGGCGCTGTCGCCGTCGTCTTCGCCTTCCTCCGGCTCACCTTCGTCCTCCTCATCCTCGTCCCTTCCTCTGCGCTTCACCTGCGGAAAGAGACAAATCTGAATACATTCATTCCAGATACAGAAGACTCTAATTTGAGTTTACAACATATTTATTTTTCCACATTTCTCCCCATCTTTGCCTTTTTCGACGACACATTGGGTTTTCTTTTCCACGTCTATGTAGGAAAGTGTATCCAAAGATGGATGTTCTTCTTCTCCCAGCTCCAGAGAAGATCCCCGCGTTTCTCTATTTAACTTTGTTTTAAATTGACGTGAACCTAGAGCTCTGCGTTAACGGCATCAGCCTCTAACTCTGCAGCTGCATCTTCTGGATCTGATTCCCTGCGGACTGCGACTGGGATTGAGGACGTGACGTCACCCAGCAGCAGAACTAAACCAGAAGAAAATACTGAAAACATGGACATTAAGGATCTTTGGTAGAACATTTCGACACATTTTAGCAGAGTTTTTATTTTGTAATCTACATTTTAGTCCTGTTTTTATTCCTCTACGATATCGCATTATATATTTAATTATCGTTATCGTCACATGACCAGCATTTTCATTGCGTCTCGTCTCGTTTTCCTCAGGTGATAAAGGTTCGTTGACGACGATATTTAGTCATAATTTTCGTTGACGAAAGCAACTTGGGTAACGGGTCCAGGGTGGATTGTTTATGTGCCCCCCCCCCCCCCCCCCCCAGGATCTTGGTGCCCGCTGCCACCGCCGTGTTATTAATAATCATTGGAGAGTTTTCACTATATACAGGTAAAAGCCAGTAAATTAGAATATTTTGAAAAACTTGATTTATTTCAGTAATTGCAGTCAAAAGGTGTAACTTGTACATTATATGTATTCATTGCACACAGACTGGTGCATTCAAATGTTTATTTCATTTAATTTTTATGATTAGAAGTGGCAATAAATGAAAATCCAAAATTCCGTGTGTCACAAAATTAGAATATTACTTAAGGCAAATACAAAAAAGGGATTTTTAGAAATGTTGGCCAACTGAAAAGTATGAAAATGAAAAATATGAGCATGTACAATACTCAATACTTGGTTGGAGCTCCATTTGCCTCAATTACTGCATTAATGCGGCGTGGCATGGAGTCGATGAGTTTCTGGTGTTATGAGAGCCCAGGTTGCTCTGATAGTGGCCTTCAACTCTTCTTTGTTTTTGGGTCTGGCATTCTGCATCTTCCTTTTCACAATACCCCACAGATTTTCTATGGGGCTAAGGTCAGGGGAGTTGGCTGGCCAATTTAGAACAGAAATACCATGGTCCGTAAACCAGGCACGGGTAGATTTTGCGCAGTGTGCAGGCGCCAAGTCCTGTTGGAACTTGAAATGTCCATCTCCATAGAGCAGGTCAGCAGCAGGAAGCATGAAGTGCTCTAAAACTTGCTGGTAGACTGCTGCGTTGACCCTGGATCTCAGGAAACAGAGTGGACCGACACCAGCAGATGACATGGCACCCCAAACCATCACTGATGGTGGAAACTTTACACTAGACTTCAGGCAATGTGGATCCTGTGCCTCTCCTGTCCTCCTCCAGACTCTGGGACCTCCATTTCCAAAGGAAATGCAAAATTTGCTTTCGTCAGAAAACATGACTTTGGACCACTCAGCAGCAGTCCAGCTCTTTTTTTCCTTAGCCCAGGTGACGCTTTTCGCGCTGTTTCTTGGTAAACAGGGGCTTGACACGAGGTATGCGGCAGTTGAAACCCATGTCTTTCAAGCGTCTCTTGGTGGTGGATCTTGAAGCACTGACTCCAGCAGCTGTCCACTCCTTGTGAATCTCCCCCACATTTTTGAATGGGGTTTTTTTCACAATCTTGACCAGGGCGCAGTGATCCCTATCGCTTGTACACTTTTTCTTACCACAGTTTTTCCTTCCCTTTGCCTCTCCATTAATGTGTTTGGACACATGGCTCTGAGAACAACCAGCCTCTTCAGCAATAACCTTTGTGTCTTGCCCTCCTTGTGCAATGTGTCGATGGTCGCCTTTTGGCCAGCTGTCAAATCTGAAGTCTTCCCCATGTTTGTGTAGGCTTCAGAACTGGACTGAGAGACCATTTAAAGCCCTTTGCAGGTGTTTTGAGGCACCAGGTGTCCTCAAAATGTAACCCTTACACAATATTCTAATTTTGTGACACACGGAACTTTGGATTTTCATTTATTGCCACTTCTAATCATCAAAATTAAATGAAATAAACATTTGAATGCACCAGTCTGTGTGCAATGAATACATATAATGTACAAGTTACACCTTTTGACTGCAATTACTGAAATAAATCAAGTTTTTCAAAATATTCTAATTTACTGGCTTTTACCTGTATCCACTGCAGCTGCCACAACTACGCTGGAGAAGAGACAAAAGAATTAAGAATATCTTACGACCTGCGAGTCGTTTGAACTTTCACCTCAAACACGACGTATTATCCACGCGCTGGATTAAAATCAGACGTCTTCCGTAATCACCAAATCACCAACAAATAACTGCTCCCAAACGGCAGCGACAGGTGATGATGTGTAGACAATAATCACAGAGGAGCGAAGGCGAAGCGGTTTGAAATCTTTACTCTGATCCTGCAATCCCTGAACTTTGTTCAACACTCACTAATCTTTCCTCGATCGCTCTGATCAGAACAAATCAGAGCCAATAAATCCCCCCCTTATGTGCTCTGGGCGCTCTGGGGGTTGAGTGGATATTGATGATGCAGCCGCTGCTGAGTGCATCTTTAGTGTGGAGGTTTTTCACTGAGAGCACAGATGTATGCAAATGAAGCCATTTGTACGGCCTGAGGTTAAAAAAATAAACAAATAAATAAACCAAAATGTCTGGAACAACAAACTTAAACCAGCTCCTGCAGAGCAGAACCCTGCAGAACATGCTCAACGCTGTGAGACTAATGGAGGCGAAGCCAGCAGCCTCTCATCCTCTACTGGTTGGTTGTGTTTCTCTACGCTGCGACTGCAAATCATCATGGCAATCGCTTCCTTTTCTAAAAGTCAGAACAACCCGTGTTGGTTCTGGCTCCCCCTCCGTCACGCGTCCTCACCTGGTCCTCGTCCTCCAGCAGGTCTCCCTCCTCCTCGGAGTCGTTCAGCTCCTGGCTCTCCCTGTCCCTCTTCAGGCTCTCGTCCTTCTTGCTGGAGGTGGAGGAGTGGAGGGGGGACACCTCGCCGGGCTCCGGCTTGGAGCTCTTCATGTCCGAGTAGGCGGCTGGAATACGGGACGGCGGCAGAAAAAGGAAATCGTGGATGAGCGAAGCAGGACGTCTAACCTCATCCCCATCACAGCCGCCGCTGCGGGTGCCTAGCAACTAAACGCAGCGCATTCTCCTTGGAGAAAAACAACTCCATCAGAGTCAAAAACACATCAGGGAGAGCTACCTGCTGTACTCTACTGCCCTTATTTTTTAACAACTTGTGCTTTTTATTATTTTACCTCTTTTCTTATCATTTTATTTCATTTTATTTGTTATTTAAGCGTACCCTTACATTAAATACTTTTAGAAAACCGCGCAAAGTTATGGATAAGCCCTGAATGCAGGCATTGTGACGTACAATCGTCAAATTGGTTTGATTAACCGCACAAATTGGCACAGATTACTTTTGTAATATTGTATTTGACACGGTCTTTGTACGTTTTGACTGTATAGAAACATAATTCTTGCCATTTTAAGAATGAGATGTACCTGCTGTACTCTACTACCCTTACTTTTTAACAACTTGTGCTTTTTGTTATTTAACCTCTTTTCTTATAATTTTATTTCATTTTATTTGTTATTTACTGTTTAATTGTGTCTTGCCGCTTTTAATGTTGATGTAAAGCACTTTGAATTACCTTGTGTTGAATTGTGCTATACAAATAAACGGAAACTAGGAACTCTGTCTTACGCCTCCAGCTCACCTGACTTCCTGTTGTGGTCCTTCTCCATGCGCTCCAGGCTCTCCAGCAGGTGGTCCACCTTGTGCTTGATCTGCGTCAGCTCCCTCTTGATGGTCTGCAGATCTTCCGTCCTCACTGTCCCACACTTTGATACTTAGAATTTTTTTTTTTTTATGTTTCAGGAAATGTTAAGTTAAAATAATTGTATTTATTTTTTATTGGAACATTTTAACAGTTTACTAGTTTGCATAACATTTAAATCAATGTCAATTATTCTCATAAAAGAAACAAATTATTGGTTTTTAATCAAGAAATATGTCTTGTTTTCTATTGTATTTTTATAATTGGGCTTTAATAAAGTAAGTTTTATCAGACTACTCGATTAATTGATGGAATATTTCATAGATTCATAATCGATCACCAAAATATTCGATAGCTGCAGCCCTACACTAAAAGCAAGATATGTAAGTGCAACTCTTCCTGTTTAACAAGCAAAAAGAATTATTGCTGTTTTATTTGGTTATAATTGTACATACCTTTTGAAAATCAATATGCAAACGGGAGCGCCGGTTTGATTCACCGCACGAATTGTTACAGATTACTTTTGTAATACTGTATTTGACACGGTCTTTGTACGTTTTGTTCGTATAGAAACATAATTCTTGCCATTTTAAGAATGAGATGTACCTGCTGTACTCTACTGCCCTTACTTTTTAACAACTTGTGCTTTTTGTTATTTTACCTCTTTTCTTATTATTTTATTTCATTTTATTTGTTATTTACTGTTTAATTGTGTCTTGCCGCTTTTAATGTTGATGTAAAGCATTTTGAATTACCTTGTGTTGAATTGTGCTATACAAATAAACTTGCCTCGCCTACAGAAACTAGGAACTCCGTCTTAGGCGTCCAGCTCACCTGACTTCCTGTTGTGGTCCTTCTCCATGCGCTCCAGGCTCTCCAGCAGGTGGTCCACCTTGTGCTTGATCTGCGTCAGCTCCCTCTTGATGGTCTGCAGATCATCCGTCCTCACTGTCCCACACAAGAATGGCACACCTCGTCAGTCTTCACTCAGTTACTCTTTAATTCTTTATAAAAAGGTTTTACCGCCCAACATTTCCAGCATCGTCTCCACACTTAACCCTTTATGACCTACCATAGAAGAAGTCTGCCTAAGCATATTTTTACATTTTTGCTATACTGCCCTTTTAGGGAGTATTTTTATTTGCTATGCATCAAAACAACCCATATAAACCAATCTTTAATATCTGTATAACAATAATAATAATCTGTATGTTACAAGTCCATACTAACTAAATAAATTGCTAAAAAGTGCAAATAACTACCAAACAATTTAATTTTACACATTTTTCTAAATACAGAAATCTTACAGCTAAAAAGCAACACAGAAGCCATTCAGACCACAGGAAATTTGTTTTGAATGAATTCATACCACTAGATATATCATTTTATATATCGCGTTTAGAATCGCATCCTCATCCGGCGCTGACCTCAGCCTCAAAAGTTTGCTCATGGTAAACCGTTTCATAATATGTGTGTGTGTGTGCTTGTATAGTGAGTGTGTGGTGTGTGTGGGTTGTCGCTGAGTAATCTTTTGTGGAAATCTCTGAGAAAAAGCACGAACAAGAACGCAAATTCGAACCGACTAGTTTCCCGGGGGAATGACGTCACTTCCCTTTTCGCGGGAAGTGGGGTGGAAAAATCGAACCTGATGACACGCTGACAACGTGATGATGTACGTGTCAACGTATATCAACGTAGGTCGTGCTCTGAACACGTACCGATCTATAAATAACCCACAATGTCAATTATGAAGATTTCCACAATTTTACTGGATTATTATGTGATTTAATGGATTAAAACAGCACTCTGCGACACACTAAATTAGGGCTGCAATTATGATTCCTCGAGTAACTTGATTACAAAAAATGATGGAGGAATTTCCTCTGCCTCGAAGTCTTGTTTGAAAAAAAAATAAATGTAAACTTCACGTTTCGCACGGGTTCTTTTTAATGCGACACAAAGTGCTAATGTGCACGTGTCCCTTATAAAGCGGAAGAAGACGGCGTCGCGCTTTTCATAATGTTTTTTTTTGTTCTTTTTTCATTACTTTATTTAACAAGTACAATGACAAACTGTTGGGCTTTAATAAAGTAAGTTTTATTCGATTACTAGATTAATCGATGGAATATTTCATAGATCGATCATCAAAATATTTGATGGCTGCAGCCCTACACTAAATGTAAGATATGCAAGTCTTCCTGTTTAACATGCAAAAAGAATTATTGCTGTTTTATTTGGTTGTAATTGTACCTACATTTTGAAAATCAATATGCAAACGGGAGCGCCAGGGCTCCAGCCGGTCATAAAGGGTTAAAGGTGTTTTTTTTTTTGTTTTTTTTAGCTGCAGCCACCCGTCCAGATGGATTCTGGGAGTGTAGGTGGGACCTACTTGTGTGTGAAGACCTCTGGCTGCTCTTGGAGGAGGAGGAGGAAAAGGCCGTCTTGCTTCGTCGGTTTCCCCCGCCGCTCAGACTGACCCTGGGGCGCTTGGAGGGGACCACGGCGCGGGACAGGGGGGGCGGCGGAGCCGGCGCCCGGGACTGGTACGAGTACATCCTGAACCGGGAGCAGCGATGCCAGAAAATAAGCTGTTAGCTTCAAGATCTCACCATCATGTCAAAATGACAGTTTGGTGACAAAGACAGTCCACCTTCTGTCAGTTGTAACGTTTTACATGTTGACACTTGAAAGAAACAATAAATGGCTCTGAAAATGTAGTAAATGCACCTTCAGATGAGCAACAACATTCCATTTATCATTATGTGGCAAACATTAAGATTATAAAAGAACAAAAAAGACAACAATTCGGTAGCGAGTAGAACCACCTTCAGGAGTAAAACCTTCAATCAATCATTTTCTCTGGGCTGTTATGAGACACTCAGCACTTTTATTTTTTCATCATTTCAATCAGACTGAGGTCTTTACTTTGGCCTTTTTTTTACCTTGATTTAGATTCTTTTTCAACCATTCTGTTGTAACTTTGCTCGTGTTGGGAGATCCAGCTTCGGCTGTCAGACAGATGACCCCGATCTGACTGGAGAGTACTTTGGTAAACAGAGGAGATCATGACTGACTCAGTGACTGACCCAGGTCTGCTGATTGCAAACAAGCCCAAACCAACGCCCCTACGCCGCCGTGCTCCATCGCTAACGTCTCCCGAGGGAATCGGTCCGAAGGGCTTCGCTCCCGTCTCACGGTCTGTTCAGACGCAGCTCCAGGAACCTAAAGTGTGCCGCTACGCTCGCTTGGAGAGGAGAGATGCTTCTCCAGGGAACTCTTTTTCTAACTGTGCTATCATGAACGTTTACATGCTAAATGAGGTTTTCTACATTTCTCTGATCTTTGCACGGCCCGATCTTGGAATAAACTTGCTGGAGACACTCCTGCAAGGACTTCTGCTCTCACTGAGACGGTCCACGAGGAGGTAGGAGAGTACTGAAATCTGCAGATTCATTTATCATTTCATTGATCTATGCTTGATCTAGTTCAGGGGTCGGCAACCCAAAATGTTGAAAGAGCCATATTGGAGCAAAAACACAAAAAACAAATATGTCTGGAGCCGCAAAGAATGAAAAGTCTTGTATAAGCCTTAGAATGAAGGCAAATGGCGAAAGGAGAAATGTTGAGAAAAAAGTCAAAATGTCGAGAAAAAAAGTGGAAATGTTGAGAAAAAAGTGGAAATGTTGAGGAAATAGTCAAAATGTCAAGAAAAAAGTGGAAATGTCAAGAAAAAAGTGGAAATGTCGAGAAAAAAGTGGAAATGTTGAGAGAAATGTCGAAATGTCGAGAAAAAAGTCGATATGTCGAGAAAAAAGTCAAAATTTCTAAATGTCGAGATCAAAAAGGAAAGGAAAAAGGAAGAAAAAAAGAGAAAAAAGGAAAAAAGAAGAAAAAAATAGAAAAAAAGGGAAAAAAAAACATTCAAACATTTTTGAAAAAGCTCCAGGAGCCACTAGGGCAGCACTAAAGAGCCACATGCGGCTCTAGAGCCGCGGGTTGCCGACCCCTGATCTAGTTAAATAATGACGTGGTGAAATATGTGTAACTAGTGAAGATCAGATGGGTTTGTTTCTCAGCACATTATGATTCATGAAATATTATAATCATGACAAAAGTACTCTTTTCTTCTCCCAAAGATTAACAGTACTGACCCTTTCCTCTTTACTTTTCTTATTCTAAAAAATTCAACAGTGGCAGAATAAAAAAAGACTGTAGAGAATATAAATCACACCCTCACCGAGTCTGGGAGGAAATAAAGACGATACATACGAAGACCGGCAGAAGCAGGCAGCTCACCTGTCGTAGTAATCTCTTTGGAAATCGTAGTCCAAATCAAAAGTTGAGCTTTGGAAAAGTACAGAAAGATTAAGTGAGTAAACGTCTGCTTGATATAACTGAATGATTGAATATGTACTGTGAAGGCCCTGGACACACACCTGTACATGTCTCCGGCGGATCGCTTCATCGTCTTTGACCTGTGGGGCTTCGGCTCGCCCGCCAGGTTGATGTCTGAGGGAGGAAAACACTGAGCTGATTCATTCAGAGAAGCACGTCTCCTTTGTCTCTCCATGTTTCTCTTGGGAAATCCTGTTGCACTATTATTTCAGTACCTAATTTCAACCACTAGAGGGACCCAGAGAGGCTCGGCTGAATGAACTGAAATAGAAAAGCTTTCCTGTCAGAGCAAACCGAAGATTTATCGTGGGGTTTCTAAGTCTTCCTGCACTTAGGAAGCAGATGAATGTCGTATTTGTAATTAACACAACTATCCTGTGAAGATAAGGCATCTGTGTATTCTGAAAGTATGTTTTCATAGCTCATTTATTTGTGCTGATTTGTGCTGCAAATATTAGAATTTGTGCCACTATCGTATTTGAGTTTGTTTTATAGTGTTTATAAGCCTTGCACCCCACGATTAGTGACTCCAAATCGACTCAAAGTGGTCTCATTTCTTAGTGCTCTCTCTGTTCTAATTGGTGCTGTTGAAATCAATATTTGTGCTATTTTGGATTTTTTTTATTTATATGTTTTATAGGATTTATGAGCCTTATCGACCCAAATCCATGGAAACACAAAATAGCGACACCTACAGGTGCAATAAAAATCATTATTTAGCGGGAGAGCTGCAAAATGTGTCATCTTTGAGCACAGCATCTTGGAAAGTAAGGGAACTAAAGTAAGGGAACTGATACACAAATTAGAACAGAGAGAGCACTAAAAAATGAGACCACTTTGGGTCGATTTGCAGTCACTAATTGTGGGGTGCAAGACTCATAAACACTATAAAACATATACAGTAATCCCTCGCTATAACGCGGTTCACCTTTCACGTCTCGCTGGGTCACAGATTTGCATTGTGTTCTGCATTCTGATTGGCTAAACAGTCTCCCTGCTTTTTAACTTCCTGTGTGTCGATAACGTTGGTCGCTTAGCAACAAGAGAGAACGGCCAATGAGCTTCAGCGAGCAGCTGAAGAATCGGACCCTTTGATGAATCGTTCATTACAGTTCTCAGATATAATCGATGGCGGCATGTCGGTTTATAAGAATCTTTTTGCCCAGAAGAAAAAAGAGCAACAAAAACTACCCAGAACTATGTTCTTCTCTGGAAAAAACACACCTGCACCGCGGGCGAAGTGCAACGGCACCGTCAGAAGAGCAGCGAGTCACAATTTGTCTGACTGTACTTATTGTATTTTTTTTCACAATCATTTTTCATTTTCCCCCCGTTCAAATCCAATTAATCGGGTCGCGGTGGGACGGGATGGATCTCCGCAATTGGAAGCCTTGTATAATAATTGTAAAAAAAATAAAAATAAATAAAGGTTGCGAAGAATTTTCAAGAATTTTGGTTCCCATTACTCTCAAAACTGGATAATTTTTCCAAAGGGGACCAATGAGTATCTTTATTTTTTTTCGACTTGTGCCTTATTGGTATGTATGTTTGTATGTATATATGGATATATATATATATATATATATATATATATATATATATATACAGTATAGTTTGATATCACTGTTGCTGCCATTATATATTTTTTTATTTTTATTTTTTATTTATTTTCTTTTAATATTTATTTAATTTTGTTCTCCCTTAATGTATGTTTTTTTTTTTTTTTTTTCCCCTAGGGTAATTATGGGGAGGGTAGGAATGTGGGTATAATAGAAATCATGCATGTGAAAATGTGAATTGTGAAAATTATTGTGAAATAAAAAGATATTAAAAAAAAAAATAAATAAAGGTTGCGAAAAACCAGGGATTACTGTAACGTCAAGTATCTCAATTATGATAGCGGCACAAATTCTAATTTTTGCAGCACAAATCAGCACTAAAAAATGACTTATTTTTATCCATGTTTGGATCAAGCTGGGTGCCCACTTCACAGAGCTTGTTTTCATCCATCCCCATGACTGCAAGGTCGTGTTTATAATAACATGAGACTGAAGAAAAGCGTCCCGGTGTCTCGGTGCACCACCTCACCTAGCGCCTGACCCACGATCATGCGGCCGTCCTCCCCGGCCACCGCGGACCTGGCGTTCCTCTCGTTGACGAACTGGACGAAGGCGTAGCCCTTGTGGATGGAGCAGCCCACGATCTTGCCGTACTTGGAGAAGATGGCCTCCACGTCGTTCTTGGTGACCAGCAGGGTGTTGAGGTTGCCGATGAAGACGCGGGAGTTGAGCGAGCGGGGGTCGGTCTTGTTGGTCACGTTGCTGGCCATGAGGGCGGCGGCGGCGGCGGATGACGACCAACTGAGGAGAAGGGGAGGGGGGGCAGACGGAGACGGGTGAGCGTGGATTTTAGATTTAGATCAGTGATGTTTCCGGAAAGGAGACACTGTGTGACTTATTCTCTTTCATCGGTGTGGCTTTAATCACACCGCCAACGACTTCATGTCAAGAGAAAGTACAGAGCCGACTGAAAATGTTGATTATTACATATTCAAATGCGCTGTATGGCCCACAGATTTAAGAAACTGAAGGGTTGCAACCCTGGAAAGCACACAAAAACAAGGCATGAGAGGAAATAAGATGTGCAGGTTTAGCTGAATTAAGGCACATATGCATCCACATGCAGCCATCTCCGTATCAGAACGGGCCTGGATACGGCTCACCGCGACACAGGTGCACTAATCAGAGGGCTACACCAATACTTTTCTGGTTTTATCTATGGTTTTTGCAAAAAGGAGACAGGGGACAGCAGAATAGACAGTGTGATGGGGTCGTGAAGCAGCCAAGACTCACTCCATTGTGTCTGCGCTGGGGCTGGTGGAGGGCTGCCTGTGCCTGTCTGTCTGCCTGCCTGTCTGTCTGCTGGCAAGGAGAGGGACGTGGAGAGACTATGAGACATAGGTTCAGTGACTGCATGCACCAACACAGAGAATTTGACTGCTTCTTTGACTTTTTGGGCGGTCCAACGCATCGGACGCCCAAAACCTGCGGGACAAACGGAAGTTATGACAGAAACAGATTCACTTGCAGACGAGTGCGACTTTAATTCGGCGTTTTCTTCCGTCTTCCGTTGGATTATGGCATTTTATGAGGTCTCCTCAAAACATTTTTGTAATCATGACCTTAGAAAATCATCATTTATGTTATTTTTTTATTTGAGAGCCTATGATGCAATGCTTAACTTTTCGTGTGATCCCCTCGGGTTTCCATCCACATGTACGAGTGAGCAAAGAATGCTGGATTTTACGTTTTCTCTACCCGTCTTCTTCCTCTTGTAAGAGGACATCCGTCCAACCATTAACTTATGCTTGTCCGAGTTTGGGTTGCGGGCGAGGCAGAGCGGCCCCGCCGTCCTCCTCGCGGAAACACCTCCGGGGGGAGGAATCCTAACTAGATGCCTCAAACACCTCATTCGGCTCCTTTTAATGACGAGGAGCCGCTGCTCCAGCCATCCTGCAGAGGAAACTCATTTCAGCTGCCTGCATTCACACTAGGGCTGCACGATTCTGGACAAAATGAGAATCACGATTTTTTTGCTTAGAATTGAGATCACGATTCTCTCACGATTTTTTTCCAATATAAAATTTATTGCACTTATTACTTTAACTTTGCAACAGCTGAACAAAAATATAATAACAATAAACATTTCTTGTCTTCTTTACACAAACATTTGAATAATTTAAACAATAATAACAATTTTGAACAATATTTGTTCCTCCCTGAGTTGAACACCCTTTCAGAAAGGGGACTTGTAACAGATCCTGTAGTTCTGAGGCAACAAATTATTCCTCTGGCTGCTTTTTGCTGTAACAGCTGTCATTGAACATAAAAACAATAAACATCTCTCTTGTCTTTAAATAATTTTAACAATAACAATTTTAACAATATTTATGTGCAATATGTGTCAGGTGAGAAACCTGAGAAAGGTAGATGTTTCTCCAAATGTAATCCACAATCATTAACAACATGACAGGACTACAACAACCTAGAACAGGGGTCGGCAACCCGCGGCTCTAGAGCCGCATGCGGCTCTTTAGAGCCACCCTAGTGGCTCCTGGAGCTTTTTCAATAATGTTTCACCTTTTTTCCTTTTTTTCCCCTTTTTCTTCTTTTTTGCTTCTTTTTTTTCTCTTTCTTTTCTCTTTCTTTTCTCTTTTTTTCTTTCTTTTCTTGTTTTTTTTTTTGCTTTTTTCTTCTTTTTTTCCTTTTCTTTCCCTTTTTTCTTCTTTTTTTCTTCCTTTTTAATCTTTCTTTGTCTTTATTTTCTCCTTTTTTCTCTTTTTTTCCTTTCTTTTCTTGTTTTTTTTTCTTTTTTCTTCTTTCTTTCCTTTTTTCCACTTTTTTTTCTTCCTTTTTGCTTTCCTTTTTAATCTCGACATTTCGACTTTTTTCTCAACATTTCGACTTTTTTCTCGACATTTCCACTTTTTTCTCAACATTTGAACTTTTTGTTCGAGATTGTACTTCAACATTAAGCTCAACATTTTGACTTTTTTCTCTAAATTTTGACTTTTTTCTCCACATTTTGACTTTTTTTCGACATTTTTCCTTTCACCATTTGTCTTCATTCTAAGGCTGATACAAGACCTTTCATTTTTTACGGCTCCAGACATATTCGTTTTTTGTGTTTTTGGTCCAATATGGCTCTTTCAACATTTTGGGTTGTCGACCCCTGACCTAGAACATAGGCCTAGTCCTTTTTTATGCAGCCATCTTTATTTAAAAAAAAAAAAAAAAAAAAAAATTTAAATCGTCGTTATTTGGAAATGAGATTGCGTTCAAGCATGAATCGAGATCGCGATTTTTTAACGATTAATCGTGCAGCCCTAATTCACACTTTCATTCTTTCGGCCACTCACTACCTGCAATTTGAGAGCAAATTTGAGTAGGAAAGGAGCTCAGATGCCTCAGATGGGGAATGTCTGAAGGATCCAGTGAGCATCGGTGTCCTGGACCACTGCAGCTGGCAGGGTCCCACCCAGGAGCCAGGCCTTCCCCATGGGGGTCTGGGCCAGGCTCAGCCGAGAGGAGCTCCGAGGGTCGGCCCAGTCTTGAGAAGGGGATGTAATTCCTCTTCATTCTATCTACGAAACATCTCTGAAACTTTCTTTCACGAGGAAGCAGCACAGGCAGTACTTGGAAAGCTTTTGTGCATCCCTTCTCTCCTCTCCTGGGGGTCGTTCATCTCCAACCACTGGAGCAACTGCACAGCCAGATTCTCACCCGCCAACACCAGCACTGTAATCCTCCGGCTGCGGCGGCAGCTGCAGCTGCTCGCAGGGGATTACGTGCCACGCAAGGCGATATGGGACCGCAGCTCGATGCCAAGCGCTCTCGTCTCCATGATTCAGCCTAGATGTCTCTGTGAACCGGCCTGCTCCCAGCTCGCCCCGGCAGTCTGACCGGGAGGGGGAGCGGGGCATCGTCACTGATTTAAGGCTTTTGAGTTATGAGGCACTTCAGGGGCCCGCGATAATTCTTTCGATGCCACACTAAACCAATGAGGCTGGGCAGCTGGACAACTACAAGCATCTGTCGGACAGCTCGAGCCAGGCGGATCATAAAACACTCCCTCTCTACACCTGGGATGATTCTAACCAGACCAGGTGTGAAGTCACGGCTCTCTGCACACTTTGGTATGCAAAAACAGATGCTGTTTTAAGTATGCAACAAACCGCTCAACCTCACGTACCGTATCCCACAATGCAACGGGCCATTACGACAGAACTCTGCCGTTGTGTCTGGTTCTAGCTTCTGATTTCTACAGTAGCGACGGACTAGTGGGAATCTCGGCGTGTTCTTAAGATTCGCCTGCTTCTTTCATTTGTTACGACGCAGCCATGACAACTGGGAGGTTGTTTACGTTCAGGAGCAGATGATAACTGGTTCTAAAGCCAGAAATAAGACCTCAAACCCGGGAGAAGTTGGAGAGAAGATGAAGGAGAGAAACTGGGAGCAAGGAGGAGGGAGATTTTCATGGAGAACGTTTCATTGGTCAAATCAACACATTTAAGGTGCTGGCTAAGACTTGTTGACCATTATGTTTCAGCAAACATGTCTGCAGGAGCGTTTCCCCAGTAAGGAGCTGAGGTGGGCTCCAGCAGACCCCCGGACCCTGTAAGTGGGTGTAAAAATAGATGGATGGATGTCTGCAGGAGCATATTCTGGACTCTGACGTCTCTGCATGCAGGTGACAGACAACAGCAACGTGCTCATGTTTTACGTCACATCTGCACAGCTGTTGCAAAGTTACAACAGATCTATTTTTGCTACAGTATGGCTTCGCTTTGAGGATTAATTAAGTAGCTGTTGCACACAACGAATACCAACGAAGACGCTTCTGAAAACGGCTCATGCCTCGGAGAATCTTTCCTTGAATGTTCGTACATGTGGAAGTTCATCTGGAGCCCGAATTCAAGGACCGGTGCTTCTTGTGACCTCAGAGATGTTGAACTCTGGCTAGCGGCCCCTAAACGTCCCGAACCGAGCTCGCTTCGGTTTCATTTCGGGTCACATCCCGCTCGTGTGTCTCATACATGAGTGTGGTGATTGTGCTTCAACTGTGGGAGCCACTGCGGCTCTCAGGACGCATGCTTGGGGGGGCGGGGGGGACACATGTGCCACATCTGTTTCAGTTACTTCAATAAAGACGCTACGAGTAAAAGATTAAAAGTGTGAAATCATTCTGTGACCTTGAACTTAAGTTTTTTTTAGGGGGGGTTTAAAAACTCCAAATACACAATGATTGATGGGAAAAAGCAAAGAAAAGTTGCTTCAATTGACAATAATTGGATTTGATAGCAACAGTAGACGAATCATTGTTAAGTGATTAATGAATAAGTTAGTAATTAATGATATTTCCTTAGCATGCTGCTTTAAAAATGCAATATTGTCTGTTGAGGGTGACATTATTATTGTCAATAGCAAAGATTCTTTCAAATAAATAAATAAATAAATACTGTGCTTATTTGAGGAATGAGCCAGATTGGACCAGATCTGATTGCATGCACATTCACCAAAGTCTGGATTTGGTTTGATCGGCCTCAGTCCTCAGTGGAAGGACTTCATGGACGAAGACCTGAGAAAATATCGAGGCCTCTAATAATCAACATGTTTCATTCGACCGTCAGAATCGGAGAAGGGGGGTTTATTTCAGAGGCCGTGAAAGGGGAGCAGTAACACAAGATTAATCAGTTTATTATTCCACAAAATAAATATATAAAATAAACAAAATCCACTACATGCTACTTGAAATCCAAAAAAGGGGAAGAAATGGGCTATACGTCACAAAGGGGTGAAAAGTGGAATATTAAAAATGATGCAAAAGCTGAGGTGGAAAAAAAAAACAAAAAAATAACAAAAACAAAAAAAGGCACAAAAGGAGTTGAGACCAACTTACGATTTGATGCTTCTGAAAAAAGTGGCGTCAAAAACTAAACAGGGGGAAACAAAAAAGGTGACATTAGAAAGTAAAAAAATTCATCTAAAAATAAAATATGAAACTTCATAATTAAGAAAAAAAAAGAACTCAACAAAAGAACAATGTTATTCTCTCATCTATCTGAACCTTGTTCTAATAAGTTTTACACCAGAGATTCACCCCCTGGCGCTTAATAGCTTTAAATAATTGATTGCATTCTGGGAATCTTTTCATATAATGGCCTCTGTGGCAAAGCCAAATACGACCACTGGAACACTGCGTTGCAATAAAATGAAAAAGTTAAGCACAAAAATTAAAAGGTAGTTTACTTGGAGGCCAAAAAAGGAGGTCAAAAAATGTTGACGTCCAAATAAATAAATAAAGTACCTTGTGAATATATTCTTCATTTGACATTTAACTGCCAACTATAATGTCATACCATCTAGTTCTGACTCATTGTAAAACCTCACCAATTATGAACATTTATCAGAATATTTGACACAAAAATACAAAAACATGTCTGAAAAAAACTGGTCGGAAAAACATCTAAATGATAAAAAAAAAAAAAAAAAAATAACCATCAACATCACAAAAGTCATGATAAATATTCAGGTAAACACCTTCCAGTTAGTGGTCAGATATCCACAAATATGCAAAAGGAAAACCACCACTAAGCTCTCTTACTCAGAGGGCACATCCCTGCCTCAGTGGATGGGGGGGAGCCGGGGGGCCCCCCTCTCCCGTTAACTGCGCTGCAGAACAACGCCCCTGCTGTCTGGAGGGATTCTTGTTTTAGGACTCAATTAGGTCTGAGAGAGATGGAGGTAGAAAGACAAACACGTTTCTTTACCTCCTTCTTATTCTTGCCACAAACACGTTATAAAAAGGCAGGACATGACAAACCCCGAGGTATAGACACACTACATGGCCCTGCAGCATCTGCACACTGCACACATACTAATGCACATCAAAATATCTCTCAAGTGACCAAAATGCTGTTCCTGGAAAACTTCTGAGAAAAACCAAAAAAAAAAAAAAAAAAAAAAAAAACCCTTCTCGCCTGAAAAATGACATTATTCCTGAGTGACTTCCTTCGAAACACACAAATACCTAAGCAGCGTCAAAAATAGAGGCCAGGAGCCAAAGCCCAAGTCTGCAACCCAGTTTCTTTCGAGGGCCCAAATAATGCACAAGAATAGAAGAAGGGGGAGTAAAAAAAAAACAAAATATAAAAATATATCTTCCAGAAAACAGGCGACATGTTTTTTGTAAACTGTCCAGAAAATCCTGCAGCAATCTTCCACACCTCCCTCCATAAAAATGAACCGACAGTAAGAAAAGCAATGAGGTACAGTAACACAGCATGCCTAAAAAAAAACCCAAAAAAAAACAAAACAGAGAGCTTAAAAAATGTCTGATTCGAAAAACAAAAGGCAAAAAATACTGCGGTGGGAGCTACTTAAAGCGAGTTTTTACGCGCAGCTTATTCTGCCCTCACAAAATGTACGCCACAACAGAACAACCCAACACCGTCTCGGGAACGCCAGGAGAAAAATGCCATAAAAATAAAAACAAAAAGTCCCAAAGATGCTTCAAAGTCTGAAAAATATGAAAAAGGAAAAAAATCTCTCGTTTAAAAATACTCACCAGGAGCTTAACACTAAAAATGACAACAACTCAAGGCTCTTTTTACTTGGAAAAGGTAAAGATCCGTGAGCAAATGTGCCTGCTGAACGTCTCACCTTGAAACTAGCTGACACGAAATGGCGTCGACTCAGAAACGCAGCGGGGACGCCACGCCCACTGGCTTATCCCGGGCTTCTGATTGGATGGTTTTAAGCGTTCGTTCGGAAAAGCTCATCACCGATTGGTTGGAGATACTGCCAGTCCCACAAATGAATGACGTCAGTCCATTGATCTGAACGACTTGAATCTAACAAAAGGTCATACAAGACACATTCGTGCAGTCTCTGCTCGAGTCGTATATGCTTTTGAATTTTGAATAAACGTGTTTTTTGGGAGGAAAGTTTTGCAAAGATTTGACTCCATGTTAAGAATAGACTGCTTATGTTCCTAATTTATACCTTCTTAGTCTATGTGCAATATTCTCTCATTCATTCATTTTTATAGTATATATGAGTCATTCTATAATTAGGGGTACATTTCATATCAACCAAAAGTGACAAAATCACTTTTCTTTTTTGATAAATAATCTAGTTGTTTCCATAATATACCCCCTAAATGTGCTAAATTCATTAATTGCCAAGCTTAAACTCTAATTACATATTAAATATTTTAATGAAAATAAACATTGGACTCATTATTTTGTCAACCGTGTTACGGACAAATGTCGTGTCATATACAACAAGAACTAGGTACTACACATTTGATAATACAGTTGTTTGAAAGGTTTTGAGTCTATTCACCAGGGGTTTTAAGGTTGCCTGTCTAACTGATTTAAAAATATGAATTTTGAGCTTCATAATGGACATTCTATGGGATGTTATCAGGAGGGATTCATATTTTTTTCAAAATAAATGCATATTACACTGAATTTAGAGTTATTCACCAATCTTATGTAAGACCTCCCTCTCTACAGATATCCCCCATCTTTTTTGTTACAGTTTAGTCAATATTTAAAAGATATATGACACAAAAACCATTCATAACACAGTTGACAGGCAAAAATTACTATGTAATTAGGCAACTCCTATGTAATTACTATGTAATGTCTGTGTTATAACAATAGTTCATGAATGTTTTTTTATCAACAACACTCAATATAAACATAAAAAATTACAATAAACTGCCAACATTGTCAACCGTGTTAATCCCTGTCAACTGTGTTACAGTTGGGTAACACAGGTGGGTAACACAGTTGACAGGTAACACAGTTGACATTTCGGCCATTTTAGTGCATTTTGTGCTAACATCAGACCTTGGACCTGTCACTACATGGCCTTGATCAACTCATGTTTTTATACAGTTTCTCTGTATTTTTGTAAAAATAACATGTAAAGCAAGTTCACAAGAACATGTTGATAACACAGTTGACGATCAATTAACCCACTCTATGTGCACACAATAATATTGATGAAATATTGAAGAGGAGGAGTAGAAATTTACCACACTGTCTTCAAATCTCCCTCCCTGAAGGAAGGGACATCATATCATTCTGGACATGTGACTTTGGAGCAAACCATTGCTGATTTATAGGGGTTTTTTCAATGGGTAACACAGTTGACAGAGATTTCTCGGACACACACAAAGTGGATGATTTAATGTACATGCATGAACCAAATAGTTTTTAAAACACCTTTCTCATATTTTAATGATTATTTTGAACAAATAATTATGGAAATTAAATACAAAAAAATTTATTTTAGTGTTAATCTGAAGAGCCAAACCTGACATTTAGCAAATCGGACAGCACAAAAACAACAAAATCCAGTATGGAATAAGCATTTTTTTTTAAATAAATGATGGAATCTGTTGACTTTTTTGTATTAAATGAAAGAGAAATGTGCCCTGATATAAAGTTGATCATTGCTTTAAGTGAATATTTAGTAAAATTGATAAATACAGCCCATGGACATGACATGTACCCCTAATTATAGAATGACTCATATATATATATATATATATATATATATATATATATATATATATATATATATATATATATATATATATATATATATATATATATATATATATTCTCTTCTCTTCTCTTCTCTTCTCTTCTCTTCTCTTCAAATTGGACACATTTCATTGTTTATGTGGTTGATTTGTTTTGTTCATTTAATTTCCTTTATTTTTGGGGGGTAAATTACATAAATGCATGGAATTCAACAAATGAATGGCAAGTGAAATGTCATGTAATAGTCAATTTATTACTGCTGCTCAACATAATGCTCCAAAATAATGTAACAAAAATGTCATAAATAACATATGCCAGTGACTGAAAAGAGAATCAGCAGGGTCACCACTTCAGTTTCCGCGAAAATGCATCTGAAAAATAAAAATATATATTATATATATAAAAAAATACTGAAATAGGCCAAAATAACTTTAAAGAGTACACCAAATAGTACCTTTGATGTTGGACGTCCTCCTGCGGCTTTTAGGCAAAGTAACATCCATTCTCAAGATGGACTCCGGCGTCCTCAGCACCTCTTCTAACCTGGACTGTTCCTCACTTTCCTGTACGGTGAATACAACAGTGGATGAGCAAAATCTTATTCCCTTAACTTCCTGGAAAGGCGTTTACTTTAAAATAACCACCTGCGACGGCGTTTGCCAACATTTCCTCCTGCCCACAGGTGCGTTTGGCCCCGGGCTCTCTGCTCTGCTCTTCACCCGATCCCGCTCCCTCTCCCTCTGCAGGACGATGGCCTGCCGCGTGGTCCTGTACTCCAGGGAGAAGTTGCTGATGATTCTGCAGAAGTCCTCGGCTTTGGTGTCTTTCACCATGGCTCGCGAGTAGCCCAGGAATAAGAGGAAAGAGTGGAACCTTGAGAAACAAACGACACCGTCAAAATCCCATGCCGTATCCCTGAAATGTTACAGTGTGTCATTGTTTATGTGATCAATAAGTGCACCTATTGATAACCCGGCGATGAACAGCTTTGAGGACTTTCAGCCGTTCCTCGCATTCTTTCAGTATCTTTGGTAGTCGGTGACGGAGTGAACCCTGTGGGGCCAAGGCCTCGTCATCTGTTCCTTTTCTCTTTTCTCCCTTTCCTCCTTTCCTCTTCTCCTCAGCCCTCTCCAGCACTTTCAACTGTTCCCACGATGCTTTGCACATGGCTTCTAGTTGGGTAAAGTTCGACTGGACCTGGGCGTAGTCGCACTGTAGAGAGAAGAGAAGGGTGTCAGCGTCATATTTCTCTGCATGACCTTCGAAGTGGGTCAGCACCGCCAGTACTGGAGTTGAGGGGGGATGAGGGGGGATGGCATCCCCCCTGAAATAAAAACGGTCCAAATCATCCCCCCTGTAAAACTGCCCTCCCTCCTTTCCAAACCTTATGTCATTTTATCAATGAATGTGGTTTTACTCCTATTTCAACATTTAGAGTCATCACCAGAAAAATAACACCAGAAAAATAACTTATTTGACCATTTTCACCTGTTTCAAGTAAATTTTCACTTGAAATTAGTAGAAAAATCTGTCAGTGGGACAAGATTTATCTTCTCTACAAGCAAAAAAATCTTGTTCCACTTATTTTAAGTAAAAATCTACTTGAAACAGGTGAAAATTGTTGTTTTTTCCAGTGAAGAGTCTTGTTTTAAGTGTAATGAGATTTTTTTTTTACTAAAATGACACATTTTAACTACAAATAAGACAAATATTCTTGTTAAGATTTTGAGTTTTTGCAGTGATCCATTCTACTTATCCTGTGAAGGACAGACGCCT
Source organism: Cololabis saira (assembly GCF_033807715.1). Taxonomy (NCBI): domain Eukaryota; kingdom Metazoa; phylum Chordata; class Actinopteri; order Beloniformes; family Belonidae; genus Cololabis; species Cololabis saira. The sequence continues at coordinate 15,801,628 of NC_084606.1, read as the reverse complement.
ATTGATAAGTTCAGAAAACTGTTTTTTATTGTTGTGTTTTGATGTATTTGATGTAAGCCCAGTGGATATTTAAAGCTTACAGAAGGCTGCATTTAACTGTTGCTATGTCATTCCTGCAGTATTTCTGCAGGTGTTTTGGTCAGTGCTATTATTTGTAATATATTATATTATTTGTAATCAGCACAAATTATCTGTTCCCATATGATAAAATCCACCATCCCCCCTGATTTCTTTTTACAACTCGAGTACTGAGCACCGCTCACGTTGATCAGTTCAGGCGTTTTAGAGAACTCGCATTAACATGTTGCACACCTTGCCAGCTTTGGTGACAGCGGTGATGTCCGAGTAGAGGTCGGAGGATTCTGGGTAGAGCTGCAGCAGCAGCACGCAGACGTGATGCAGCAGGGGCTGGCGGCTGTGCGTATCCCTCACCTGGGACAGCTTTCCCAGGTAGCTGAGCTCAAAGCCACGGGCCTTCACATAATGAAACTGATCGTCAAAGGTGGTGATAAAGAAAAGAAAGTGTATGAAAGAAGCAAGAGAAATCAACTCACCTTACATCCATTCAGGAAGTTGCCGACTGCAAGCACCGTTGCAAGAATGCACCTAAAGGTCTGACTGGCCGCCAGCTGCTCCATGGCCAACTTCAGGTGGAAAAGAGGTTCAGCAATTTCCTGCAAAAAGATATAATGAGGAAACATAAAGAATAGCAGAGTGATCAGTAGGGGTGGGCAAAAATATTGATATGGCAATATATCGCGATACTTTTCCAGCCGATTCAATATCGATATTAAAAATTTGAATATCGATTTTTTTTTTTTTTTAATTTTGTTTTTTTTTAAATATTTTTTATCCCCGATTTTTTTCCCATTATATCACCCAGTGCTCCTACCTAAGTGACAGTCCTGAGCATTGCCACTCTCTACCAACCCTGGGAGGGCCCTGCACTGAGCTCAGGTTTTATTTCACGTTTTATTTCATTTTATAATTTATTTTTTATATAACACAATTGCCTGTCCTTAAAAAATGAAAAATAATGGACAGAGGTTTATTTATTTATGGATTTATATCTATACTGACTGATCACTGTGCCTGTCCTTGGTTTTAGTACCCATCTTTCTTGTGTTTATTATCATTTGCCACATTATTAAAGCAACCTCATACTAAATTTAATGTTAATTTCATATGATGTACAGTAAATAATATGAAAAACATATACAAATAAGTTGTAACTTTAGCTTGTATAGTTATAATAAAACATTGTTTTGACTCAGTTTGTCCCATGAATTGTATGAACGTGCAACTCGGATTTTAAGATCCATCACTATCATCTGATGTACATATATACAACTTGGATTTTAAGATGTGTAATGCATTTTTAAAATTTTCGGTGAACTATGTAGAATATAATAATCGGGATATCGCATAATCGGGATATCACAATGTGTATCGTATCGTGGCTCAAGTATCGTGATGCGTATCGTATAGTGAGGTCCTTCCCAATACCCACCCCTAGTGATCAGTATGTTTTATTTTTAATCTGTAGACATTGCCACGGGGGTGTTTTTGCAGTCATTTCCATGGTAACCCAGTGTGCTGTGGTTTGTGCACCGCGCTCACCCACCTGCTCTAAGGAGTCGTAGTCCAGAGCGAAGGCCCACAGCTGAAGCCTGGTCGTCAGGTGTGGGATCTCCCCCAGAGTGAGCAAGCACACCTCTGCTTGCGCCAGAGGAGAGTGGGGACTCTGGGCTTTAGCCTCTTTGATGAGGCAAAGTTCCTCCTCTGTTGGGATCAGAGCCTGAAGGCGCTGTTTTAAAAGGGACATGCAAAATATTTGCTCTTCCTGTGCTTGACAACGTTAATCAGTGAAATGATTACCAACCCCAAAAACTCTGAAAATGTGACACTCGGTGAGTCATTACAGACCTAGATCAGAGAACTAACCAACTTCCTCATGTTTATCTCCACCCACTTTCACAGTATGTCACTTTGGCTGTGTCTCCAGAGTGGATATCACAGTCATAAAAAAAGGGTTTAATAAAACACCAAAAACTATCAAACTCCTCAAACCAGTTGTAATGAAGATAGCTGGAAAAACCTATTGGAAAGAAAAGAGCTCTTGTATGTTATCTCCTGGATATCTTGACCAAACATATGTCACAGAGAGACCATCTGGACATCAGGGCATGGTGCCAACTCGAGAAAAAAAGGCGATTTCATGTATTGTAAACATTGTTTGCAATGTCCTATCCAACAAGTCAGTGAAATGAAGAGGTTGAAGATCTGCAGGGTGTGACTCGAGTACCTGAACATCCTCTCTGTCCAGCACGCTGCTGTCCATGCTGTAGATAGCCGGTGGGAGGAGGCGAGGAGGAGGCAGGCTGCTCAGGGCGATGGTGATGATGTTACTCCGCTTCATCCCCAACACCGAGACAGACGGCTGCTTCTGTGTCGGGATGAACGGATTATGGAATAGTTCCGTTAAGATAACAGAAAGCATGTCGTTGGGCCATTTTAGTGCGAGAAATATTGAAAAAGTACAAGAAACATCAATAAGGTTCACCAAAGCTCTTGGAAGGAAACAATTTTGAGCATATGTAAATATTTCTGCTGCACTATTATCACGGTAATATACAGTATTATCCCCTTCTGTAGTTTTCCTGTTTCCGTGATTAATTCTTTGGGAATTGAAATAGATCTTTGAGGAATTTGTATGATTTGATCACTACAGTGTGCCTCTTGTTTTGAGTGTGTAACATATGAGGGGGAAAAAAACAAAAAAACAAAATAAAACTTAAAGACTTTGGAGAACCTCCCTTTGCAGCAGGTGGAGCTGCAAATCTGTTGAGGTGCAGTATATCTGTGCTGTCTTTTTTTCCTGTTTGTATTACGTTTTTTGTTGTTGTTGCTTTTTTCTGTATGTTTTGAATTTGTTTTAAAATTTTATATTTTTCCCTTATGTGTTCGAAATAAACAATTCAATCAATCAATCAATCAATCAATCTGTGTAAAGGTGCTTTAGGACTGCAGGTTTATTGTATAGGTATTACTATTGTGTGGTTCCCATTCATATTAGCTTTTGTAGTACAAGTGGAACCATCTGCGATGCAACTGTATGATGATTGGTCGAAATAACACAGATATAAATATACAGCAATTGGTTTTATGACCAAAATACTGACAATTATAAACAATACTGTAAATGTCATTGAATATTAAGCTATCGAAACAAACTCAACATTAGTCCCTAAGACGTTGATGAAACATCAAACTGAGAGAATATGAAGCCCAGGTTTGAGTCCTGGCTGCGGTGCAAAGCACCTGATGGTATTTTGTCCGTCATGGAGCTCCCCCATCCCCCGATAAGTTCCTTCAGTAAGCCCTGAAGATGTTCTGGTCCAAATGTGGCTTTAGTTTTCTACGTGTGGTCACCGGGATCTGAGTCCATGTACCAAAGCAAAACCTCTTCAGCACCTTGAAGCTGGTTGGATTCCTGTGGAGTGCAAGACTTAAGGTCTGTGGTCTGATTAGATCACACCACGGCACTCCAGCATTACTACTTTAAAAGGGAATGTGATGTGTGCATGGATGTGTGTTGGGTAGTGGGGTGCAATTTTGACAATTGACAATGAATGTAGAACCCAACAATTGACTTAATGAAGCTGACTGTTTCCTTTCCATTAGAATAAAAATGGTTGTAGATATAGAAATGTATTTTGTAGGCGTCATCCTCAGTCATCACGCTCACCTGTCGAGTAGGAACCGCATTGAAACTGGTGCTGTTGACCTTGGATTCAAACAAGTACCCCAGTCGGTTCGTGTCCAGATGCACGGGCTCAAGTCCTGCCCAGATGGTCTGCTTCCCAAAGCGTGTCATCCTGGGAAGCGGTGCCAGATTCTCCAGTTCCCTCCAGTGGAGCTTCAAGGTGCGACTTTTAATGACTGCACCTTTGGGTGAAGCTGAAGGCAAAGGTGGCGCGAGAGGAGGTGGAGGAGGAGGAGGAGGAGGCAGGGGTGGAGGAGGAGGATTGGGGGATTCCAGGAGACCTTTGAGACGGGTTGATACACTTGCAGTATGAGTTCCCTCTTCCTCACTGTCGTCCTCATCCCAGAGGTCGGAAAAATCAAAAGTGTTGAGGCACAGATGTGCGGCTGGTTGAACTGAATCCCAGAGTTGATCGTAATCCCAGCTCAAGTCTTTTATTTGGTCCGAACCCTTCATTGGCTCATATGATACAAAAAAGGAGAGAAAAAAAGGAAGCGTCTTCCAGGTTTGATCAGTGCGTTAGTTCCTTCTGTTCCATATATAAGATAAGCTCCTTACGTCCCTCGTTTTCTCTTCTCACATTGCAGTCAGCTTGCACCTCGCCGAGACGATAACTCCATCTGAACATCTGTGGAGGCGCTGCCTCACTTGTCCGCCACAGAAACACATAACTCACACACCCAAATCACAATCCGGGAGCCACCTCTGGCTATTCTCACTGTACCGTAACCTGTAATTGCTTTGGATGCTGCTTTTGTCCCTTCAAACCTAAAAGAGATGATCCAAAAGTCCACCGTCGTCCACTGTTGTCCCGCCTGCACGCCAGAAAAACCTTCAACCTCAGCCGAAAGGAAGGAATGCTCTGTGAGTTCTGATGGGTTGTGTTTAGTCCTGATTGCGACTCTGATGAGAAAATCCAAGGAATGCCTTTGCTACAACTTTTCCAGTGTGTCCAACAGACGTGCCTTTGCAGCTTTCATCTCCCTCTGACTTTACAGAAGTGGTAGCCAGAATTTCGGTTAGGGAGCAGGGGAGAGAGAGATGCATTGGCGCATCAGTTTTGGTTTATTTGAGTTGCACCCTTTCCCTTAATTTCCTTATCTAGCCAGCATCTCCTGTTTGTATTGCTAGTGGTGTATACACAAACCTCTCTATCTGCCTCTGAAGATCGGTTACTTTCCTCCCCTACTCCCACATGACCACATAAATGAGAATGATTAACCAAATTTTGCTCTGCCTAGCTTTCTGGATGGCATATCAACCGCCATCAAAGCTGCATGGAGACATACGATTACAGCACATGCAGAGGTGCACTTGTTAATGTTGTACGTATCCTTATTCAATACATTCTTTTTATGTCGAAGAGAATGGGCGACAACGGGCGACAGTACCCAGAAAAGGAAACGGTATTCCTAAGTGAAACATTCATACTGCAAAATAACGAAGGGAAGGAAAATTATAATCCTAAATGTGAGGGAGGAGGTGCCGCTCACGAAGGGTCCCTAAAACACACAGTATACGTCTGTTTTCTGATGCCATTTGCATGGTCCGCGTGCAGCCCTAATGAGGATCCCTCCCTCCACCATTAGGTCTCTCCTAATTACAGTTTATCTCGCTCAGTGGCTCGCTGTGCACAGTCCACACTGGGGCTCATGGGAGATTTCGGCCAAAACGAGCTCTTTTGCCCCAAAGCTTAAGATCACTCAACATTTTTTATCAACAGCCGCCTTAAGAAAATACACATAATAAATGCCTGTTTTTCTTAACTTTCATTTCTTGCAAGCACTCTTTGTGCCATCACAAGACTTTAATCCTCAATCTCCAAAAATAAAAAAAGTTTTTTTGCTCAGAAACTCAGTGTACATATGATATACATGTTGAAATACAAACAGACACTGAATTGGATCTGGTCAAGGTCGCGTTAGCAGACATGCTCTCCACTGTCCTAGCTGTGGTTTGGTTATAATGGGATTCACTTACTAAAACAGACAGATCATCTGTGCGGAAAGAGACATTTTGGGGCCATTTCCTGTGGGGATATTTGACTGGGATGTCCCTTGTCTACTTCTGTGCGTCTGTTTTCATTGTTGTTGTCTAAATAAATTGCTGCGTCTTCTCTCAACTTCTCTGTGTGTCCAACTTCAACTATTGACTCTCAGTGGCGAGATAAAGATCAGGGTGAAAAACACCAAAACAAACATCAAAAACAATTACGTGTAATTGC